>NC_091194.1:16318572-16375322 GCF_040958095.1 Procambarus clarkii
TTATTATTATTATTATTATTATTATTATTATTAGATGAACGTGATCCAGGTGTCTGTAGATATACCAATGAATATGAAGAAACGTAAGTGAACATTATCCAGATACTTTTCAGCATGACTTAACATCTCAACAGGTTCAATTGAACGTGATTCAGCCGTGAGAGTCACCATCTGGTGTATAATTTCACTTGGCTTAACGTAGTGCTGTTCTTTGTGTGTATACCAAGAGGTCAACACCGTGATATTATCATTTAGAAAGCACTGACATAGTTAACTGAACAGATTCCAGTCCGCATCAAAGAACATAGCAAGTAGCCCTAAGGGTGGTGCAAGTCTTCAATCGAAATGTCGTTATTGGGCCCGTTTGTCAGGGAATCGAACCAGGCATTATCATTAGAGAGCGTTAATGACCACACGATCCAGTACTTTAGTTCGGCGGGATCTCTAATGATCTGATTTGGTCAACATCGTTCCCTTGTGGCGGTTCTGGGGGCAGGTTGGTTTCCTGGTGGCGGTTCTGAAGGTGGGGCGGGGAGGGTGTTGACGGGATGGGGGTGGAATATGGGGCAGGGGGAGGGAGGGGACTATGTGAGTGGGACGTCCCACAGTGTGGGTGGGACGGGGAGGGTGTGTGGTGGTCGGTGGGAGTTATGCCTAAATAAGTTATGGAAAGCCAAGTTTTGGAAGGAAATCTCAACGTACATGTTCACCGATAGATAACACCCCCCCCCCTCCCTTCTACACGCACATACGCACACCCGTACACAGTCACTGCGTGTGGATGAATGGTCACGACTGGTGATGCGTAACGTCATGCGTGGCAGGCCAAGGCTACGAATATCGCCGGAAACCCCCGTAACACACTAGCAAGAAAGGTCAACTCTCAAATCCACACTGAATGTCGGATATTTTACTTTTTCTCTCCATGACTGCAAAGCTTGCATGTTAAGTCTGAGTACATGCGAGTCTGTACTCATTTACTTGAGCTTGTAGGGTCAAGTTTCACTTACTTCCCACTTATTCATATCTAGGCTACCTTACAGTTTGGTTCTGTGTGTTTACCTTGCGGTAGTTCCTGGTATCAGTGTCCCCAAGGCCCGGTCTTTGACCAAGCCTCCCGGACCATGGGAGGCTTGTAAATCTTTCCTCACTCATGGTGGCTTAGTTTGTAGTTATTAAACAGTATATGATCTGCGAGGCACTACGAGGCTACCTGTGCAACCCGTCCTCGACTCAAGTCCATTACATTCAGCGGTCGACCCCACAGACGCACTCATAAATTTTAACATGCTATTCATTCAAAACGGGAAATTTCTCAAGTATAAATTAATATTATAATATATTAGCATATTGTGTATATATAGGCATAGGATAGGTTAGGTTAGGTGTTTAGGTTCTGTTGGCGATTGTATTTGCATTTGTAGTACGTGGGTGAAGCATTTATAGCGTTGTGATTCGAACAAAATTCGTCAGTGAAGCACTTGTTCCGGATATGTTCGAACGTCAGCAGTTGTGAGTCGTGTGTAAACCGCTTTTCATTCATAAACAGGGGGGTTTGGCGGGTGCATGGAATCACTTTTGGATCTTTGTTTGGAGGACGGGCTGACCTGTAACAGTAATAATCTTGAGCCAGAGTCACGAAGCAGTTAAGCAAGCATTTATGAGCCTGTGAATCTTTTTTTCAATCTTTGGCGATTTTGTTTACAATTATTAAACAGTTAATGAGCTCCGAAGCACCAGGAGGCAGTTTATAACAATACCAACAGTTGATTTGGAAGTTTTCATGCTTGTAAAACTGTTTAATAAATGTAACCAAAGCCGTCAAAGATTGAGGAAAGATGTACACGTTCGTAAGTACCTGGTTGATACCTGGTTGATGGGGTTCTGGGAGTAGTTCTACTCTCCAAGCCCGGTCCGAAACCAGGCATGACTTGTGAGAGTTTGGTCCACCAGGCTGTTGCTTGCAGCGGCCCGCAGGCCCACATATCAACCACAGTCCGGTTGGTCCGGCACTCCTTTGAGGAAATGATATAGTTTCGTCCACGGTTGTTCCGGCAATATTTCTTATGCTCGCTGGGAGGACGTTGAACAACCGCGGACCTCTGATGTTTATACAGTGTTCTCTGATTGTGCCTATGGCACCTCTGCTCTTCACTGGTTCTATTCTGCATTTTCTTCCATATCGTTCACTCCAGTATGTTGTTATTTTACTGTGTAGATTGGGGACCTGGTCCTCCAGTATCTTCCACGTGTATATTATTTGATATATCTCTCGTCTTCTTTCTAGTGAGTACATTTGGAGAGCTTTGAAACGATTCCAATAATATGGGACTTGCGTAACCAGTACTTGCGTAACTTCTTCGTGAATCTAGACCCTTGCCTCTAGAAGGGCCTCGCAGCTTTATCATGGTCGTAAATTGTTTACAATATACCAACTAGGCCACCATGATTGAGGAAAGATGTACAGTTCTCGTATGTGGACATGATGAATCCCGGCTCTGGGTCTACAGACTTAATAAAACAAGGGAAGACAAGAACATGGAACACGGAAGTTGAACACATTGAACCAGCGGAATGTTCGGAAGATATTATTATTAGTGTATCGAGGACGTGAAACAAACTAAGAATAAATAGTTGAGTCTGCCTCAAACAGTAAGAGGCTGGCCCAAGGACTGAAGACCGACTCTGGCAAATCGCCCTCCCTCGGAAGATGCAGCACGTATTACCTCTGACCTTTCACAGTTAAAACTCTGCTTCAGCTTGTCACGATTTGTAGCTACTCCTCCCTGCAACCTCCCACCCCCATCTCCACCCTTTCTCTGTCATCACCCCTCCCACGCATACCCCCACACACCTCTCACTCCTCACTCACTCCTCACTCTCACCCTCTCCTCCTCCTCCTTTCTCATCCACCTCCTCTTCCCTTGCAACCTCCTAACCCCTTTACCTTCACTTAGCAGCCCCCCCTACCCCGAGTAATTCCCCCCCACCTACCCGGAAACACCCCCCTCCTCCATCCTCATCCGCAAACCAAAAGCCATCCCTCGCACTTTATTACTCACTGAGTGAATATACTGTCATGAAGCGAGTACTGGACAGTGTCACTTTGCGAGTTCATATACCTAGATTTATACAGGCAAATGGTGACCGAGAATGCACGGAAGGGTGAGCTTAAGAGTAATATACACAAACGTATATAGGATTACGGACGCAGCAGGAGAATCCATATATAATTGCACTTACAGAAACAAAACTCTGTGTTCTCCAAAATCGTTAGACTCTCACATCTTCAGTTGGATCTGAGAATTAATGTTCCCAAGTTTAGCTTTTATCCAGGCCTGCAGGTTATGATTGTTCAACCAGGTTGTTGGACGCTGCTGCAGGCATTCTGACGTATAAATCACACTCCAAGGGGAAGCAAACAGTTGATCAGAAGAGACTGGAGATTCGAAGACATGTTAATGACGGGTTATAAGGGATCCAGAGACTATAAACAACCCTCAGCGATAATTACTGTTAGGATAACTGTGGGAGAAAACTGCAAATAAATTACAGGATCACCTGGAAAACTGAAAGAATTGTTTAACAAATGGCACACCACCTTTAACCTTATATTGTTGCAGAAGTCTATACAGAGGTTCCACAAACTCGGAAATCAATCATGCGCATACTAAAGTAACCGACATCACTACCCCAGGACATCAAAATCATCCTGATACGCTACAAACATCCAATATCATCCCAATTGCCACAAACTCCTTATATCACAAGTAATCAAGCAGGATCCCCAGTTATTGCAAATCATCTCTAGACATTTCTCAGAGGTCAGCCCCCACACAGCCTTCCTTCGGCGGGACCAAAGAGCCAGAGCTCAACCCCCGCAAGCTCAACTAGGTGAGTACACATTCCAGGGCGTCCCGATACACTCGCATCACAATCGTCTTCCCCCCCCCCCCCCCCCCCCAAAAAAAAAAAAAGTTATAGAAGAGCACTGCCACACAAAAGAAAAAAAGAAAACAGTTATAGAAGAGCATTGAAATACGTGCACATGCAGACCATCCAACACCTATTTTAGTACAACCACAGACATACAGGAATATTTCAACACAACCACAGACCATACAGGAATATTTCAACAACCACAGACCATACAGGACTATTTCAACAACCACAGACCATACAGGACTATTTCAACAACCACAGACCATACAGGAATATTTCAACAACCACAGACCATCCAAGTGCATTCCGGTAATCTAAGATCATGCAAGAAAATCCTAAACCACAGATTATCTAAGATTATCTCAAAACTCCAAAGATCACCTAAGGGGCTCGCCTGATTGTACCTGGAGTGGGTTCTCCGAGTTACTCTGCTCCCCAAGCCCGGCCTGGGACCAGAATTGACTTGTGGCAGCTTGATTCAACAGACTTGTTTGTTCCGGCAATATTTCTAATGACTGTTGGTTGGGTATTAAACAACCTTAGACCTCTGATGTTCATGTAGTGTTCTGTGAGGGTGCCTATGGTATCTAGTATACAATTTTTTTTCATGCATTTCCTTCCATATCGTTCACTCCAATATGTTGTTATTTTACTGTGTAAATTTGGGACCTGGCCCGCCAGTATTTCCCAGGTATATATTATTTGATACCTCTCATTTCTTTTCTAAAGAGTACATTTAGAGAGCTTTAAGGCGAGCATATTTCCAGGTCTTTCATATGTTGCTTTCTACTATGAGTAGATCTGATTATGTCTTGTATCCTGTATTTCGTTTAAGGTCTACATTTTTCCATACCTAAGGACCTTTAATTTATCACTGTTAAACATCACCCATCTTTACCTGATATTCCTATTGAACTCATTTTATGGGCTATCACTCCATCTGGAGGTTATCTTGAGATGATTTCCGGGCTTAGCGTCCCCGCGGCCCGGTCCTCGACCAGGCTTCCTTTTTGTTACACCCCCCCCCCCCTCCCAGGAAGCAGCCCGTAACAGCTGTAACTCCCAGGTCCCTATTTACTGCTTGGTAACAGGGACATCAGGGTGAAAGAAACTGCCCGTTTGTTTCCGCCTCCACCGGGAATCGAACCCGGAACCTCAGGACTACGAATCCAAAGCGCTGTTCATTCAGCTGTCAGGCCCCTGACAGCCATACCATGGTCACATTTATCAAATACTTTTGCAAAGTCCGTGTATACTCCGTGTTGTGGTGGATATGTGGGCCTGCAGGTCGCTCCACGCAACAGCCTGGTGGACCAAGCTCTTACAAGTCAAGCCTGGCCTCGGGCCGGGCTTGGGGAGTAGAAGAACTCCCAGAACCCCATCAGATTCAAGCAGATTACCACACCTGCCACAGTCTATCACAGATTAAGAAAGTAACTAGAAACAGAGCACTGCAAAAGATGTACAGTGACCACAACACAGCAGTTGCAACATCAGAATCTGCGGGTTGGTACAAGAATTCAACCAACTACGAACCACTTATTTTGATAAAAGGGAGCAGTAGAGCAACAGAAGTACACTTACATTGCATATGGCTTGGATTCCCATGTGTGTGGGAAATAGGCTTACAGGTTCCGGAAGACGAGAGGAAATGTCAGTACTAAACACCATAGAACACATTCACAATATATAAGCTGAAAACAACATAGCACAGACCATATACACTGACGGATCACTCAATACAGCTACAGGGAGGGCAGGAAGTGCTGTTATTGCTCATCAGCCCGATGGCAGCACAATTCAAAGGAACATGAGTTAGTAACTGGGCGTCTACAATGCAAGCTGAATTGGTAGCAATACTGGTAGCACTCGAAATTATTGACAACACCGAAGTAGACAGCTTAATTATTTCTGACTCCCTTTCCTCCCTACTAACAATAAACAGTTTGCAATCAAGTAATAACGTGCTTGTCTCAGAAGCCAGACATAGATATATAAGCATACTTAGCAAAGGGTAAATATAAAAATAATGTGGATTCCTTCTCACATTGACCTGCAGGAACATGATAAAGTTGACGCCATTGCTAAAGCTTCAGTAAATAAAGACAGTATTGAACTAGCTGACGTGTAACTATAAAGTTAGTTACATGTTAGGATAGATGAAATTATTTATGCAATAATTTAAGATGAGGTCTGATAAAGACCTTTTGTGCCCTCTGTAATGCTTTTGCGCTACCGCTCACAGGATGGGTATGGGGTGCACAATAAACTAGCCGCCTCCGGCGGCAACAATCAAAATGTGGAGAAATGCCCGACAGACCACTGGAACATTATCTAACACAGTGCACAGTTACAAACTCATTAAGATTTCAACTTAGATTTAACCGAGCAGAAGTAGTTGTTAAACACATTGGACAAAATCTTACTGAAGCGACCATACGAGTCATAAATACTCATACTCCGCCCAAGTAAAACAAACAACATATAGTGGGCCAGCCAGAGGCTTAGGGCCCGCGCAGGAATATCCCTAAAAAAAAAAACAGCATTTTATTACTGTTCTAATGGTTCTGTGATTTTGTATAGTAAATGCGAGTCACATTATGTTCCCGCTCTATCGCCATGTTGACCTGAGTTGTGAAGGTCGTTTAGAAGGTCATAGATCATCCAAGAGCACCCCAAGATCATCCAAGAGCACCCCCCCCTCCCCCCGCAGGGTCCAGACCACATCGACGAATCAAAAAGGCCCCCCTCTCCCCCCCCCCCCACCCCCTCCTGAGATTCCTAGCCTTGTTGTGCTGCGCTTAACTCATCAAGGCAGCAGCAGGTGGAGAGGATAAGGGCGCGCCGCGCGTCTCTCACTGTTGTTAGGCCCGCGTTAATTCCCTCCCCGAAGGACACGGGGTGTAAGAGGCGGCCTGGGGGCACGGGGCGGGGTGCTCTGCCTGGCGATGAGGTGAAAGTCGGGGTGTAATTCAGTTTGACATTCAGAAGATGAGATGGGAACAGAAGGTGGATATGACGGGATATTCTGGTTGTGTTTCTTGCCTGTGAGAAATGACGATATCAAATGCGAATTTAACTTGCAAATTGACCGAAAAATATAGAAGATTGAGATCGGAATTGTCGGTCTAACGAGATGAAGTTGAAAATGCCATGAAACAAATTGCTATTCAGTTGCTAAGGTTTCAGTCGAGTCGTCGGATAGTTGGAGTATATAATTTCACGTAAACTGTTGTGGGTGGTTAATGCAGAACATAATACTTTATTATATCCGCTGGCTGACTCGAGACGTAATCATTAATCACTACAGACATTAAGTGACGAAGCTGAATTGCTTAGTTATGGAGACCTGATTTGCAATGTCGAGCTTGTTATTGATAACTTAAGATTCAGGTAACACATTGATGCCTTGTTTGTTTACTGTGTGTGCTGGGGGGAGGGGTAACAGAGACTGATCGATAGTTAACACTTAAGAAAGTCCTCTTGCTAACTGTACGCCTCTTGCTCACTGTACGCCTCTTGCTAACTGTACGCTTCTTGCTCACTGTACGCCTCTTGCTCACTGTACGCCTGCGGGCACGTGGCGTGTCCTTCGGGTAGCCAAGATATAGCTCCACGTGCTATACAACTAGGCCTATATACTAGCCAAGATATAGCTCCACGTGCTATACAACTATGCCTATATACTAGCCAAGATATAGCTCCACGTGCTATACAACTAGGCCTATATACTAGCCAAGATATAGCTCCACGTTCTATACAACTAGGCCTATATACTAGCCAAGATATAGCTCCACGTGCTATACAACTATGCCTATATACTAGCCAAGATATAGCTCCACGTGCTATACAACTAGGCCTATATACTAGCCAAGATATAGCTCCACGTGCTATACAACTATGCCTATATACTAGCCAAGATATAGCTCCACGTGCTATACAACTATGCCTATATACTAGCCAAGATATAGCTCCACGTGCTATACAACTAGGCCTATATACTAGCCAAGATATAGCTCCACGTGCTATACAACTAGGCCTATATACTAGCCAAGATATAGCTCCACGTGCTATACAACTAGGCCTATATACTAGCCAAGATATAGCTCCACGTGCTATACAACTAGGCCTATACACTATGTCTTCTGGTGACGGCCTGATCAACACAGCTGTTTCTGGCCACCCGCACACTCATATTTCCCGCCTCTCAGCCCTCAGCGTAAGCCTATCTGATTACTTGCACGCTCTTTCATACAGTAAACTAATGTATATCTTGGCCAGCCAGTCAGCAAGTTTACTAAATTTGTAAACACAACTCGGGACTTAAGTAAACTTTCAGGTGCATACACACCGTGAAACGGGGGTATACCTCTCCATTTATACCCCGCTTAATGCTAAATTATCCTTTTTCTCTACATATACATATATATACATATATATATATATATATACATATATTATTATATATATATATATATATATATATATATATATATATATATATATATATATATTATTTATTACGTAAAATTTTAATTACGTAACGTGCGTGCAACTCCCTTCGTCCCCCGCTAAAAAAATAAAAAAAAAATCGAACACTGACAAGAGCGACGTGAGGCTCTTGTCTTCACCCCATAACGACCACCCACCCCATAACGACCACCCACCCCATAACGACCACCCACTCATGAGCGTGTGAGATAACCCCACACAATGATCCGTGACTCTGCCGAATACCTTATCTTCACTTTTTTGTTTTCTAATCTTTAGATTCGCAAATCAATCACTTGGCGGTCATGACTCGGTGGTCCAGCACCTCCAGGAAGGTGGCGAGGTTGATAATGTCTTACGAGTTGTAGGAGAGAGAGAGAAGGAAAGGGCTCCCCTTTCTTGTCCCCCCCCCCCCCTCTCTCTCTCCTGTGATGGGGAAGGGGGTATAGATAGGGGGAAAGGGGGAATTGGCTTGGAAGAGCAATAGAGGGTGGATGAGGCGAGAGGTGGGGAAGGGGCCCATTAATTGAGAGAGAGACAGAGAGAGAGAGAGACAGAGAGAGAGAGAGACAGAGAGAGAGAGAGAGACAGAGAGAGAGAGAGAGACAGAGAGAGAGAGAGAGACAGAGAGAGAGAGAGACAGAGAGAGAGAGAGAGAGAGAGAGAGAGACAGAGAGGGGGGGGGGGATTTATAACGATAATTCAGAGTTCAGATGGAGAGGGTCGTATGGAGTATGAGGAAGGGATAGTGAAGGTCATATACTCACATCATCCATCTTTATGCCCAAAGAGCTTGCTGTAAACACTTTGTTACACTATTGTTGTTCTGATGTATACACAGTGAAGGAGAGGAGATCAAAACAATGCTGGAGTATAAACCGTGGGAATGTTAGGCAGGAGTGTGAGGATGCTCAAGGCGGCTTTAAGACGCTGGCCTAAGACGTAAAAAAATAAAATAAACCCGTCTATTATGGAAGACGGGTTTAAGACTTCAAAAGACAATATGGAAGAGAAGTTTAAGATTCTAAGCCAAGAGTTAAATAGGTTGTAGAATAAGCCAGCAAACTCTCTGGTCAACATTCATCGTCTAGTGTTGCTGTCGCCTGAGAACATCAGATGTGAAAGGTTACTAATTCTTATTTTAAATCAATGTAACAAAGTTTGAGGAAAATCAAAGCAGCTGTGGTTCACTGTTTTGGGTTTGAACTGGAGCGTGAAGATGAGAACGATAACACTCTGTGGGGTGGGTTGTTTTGGGCACCCTGTTCTCACCTGGGCACCCTGTTCTCACCTGGGCACCCCTGTCTCATCTGGGCACGCGAGGCACTCCCTGCCTCGCCTGGGTACCCCTCAATCGCCTGGGCACCCCTGCCTCGCCTGGGTACTAAAATATAAATGAATATTGTTATATGTTAGCATACTGTGCATATTTAGGCACTGGTTAAGTTAGGTGTTTAGGTTCTGTTTGCGGTTATTTGTATTTGTAATACGTGGGTGAAGCATTTACAGCGTTGTAGTTCGAACAAAAGTTGTTCCAGTGTGTTCGAACATCATCAGTTGTGAGTTTTGTGTAAACCGTTTTTCATTAAAAAAAAAAGGGGGTGGGGGGGGTTGGCGGGTGCGTGGAATGGACTCTGGCCTTTGTTCATGAGGACGAGTTGGTATGTGGGTGAATCCTTTAGAGGTGCGATTCGAACACACGAATACAGCGAAGCACTGAGAAAAGTTCGGCGGTAATCGGTTGAGTCATTTGTAGTTTTTGTTTTATTCATAAACAGTGGATTTTTTGGGCGGGATTAACGAGGATTTTAGCATTGTTTATCCCCAAATAATATCGTAAGGACGGGCCGGCAACCCGACCCGTCCTTATGATCCGACAAGCTTAACATTTTGAGCGGTTTTGCCTCATCAGAAGCATTCAAACCGCGGCGTTGTAACAGTGCTCTTCAGACCGAGGAAGCGTCAATATGACGATGGTTATAATCTCACCAGACCACAGGGATTCCGACGCTATTGCCGATAGAAAGAAAATTGGTATGTAAATCAAGCAGAAAATCTTGTGTAAAATATGTTAACTGTCAACTGTTGTGTTTAGTGATGTCAACTGGTATATTTGTGTGTTTAGTGATGTCAACTGGTATATTTGTGTGTTTAGTGATGTCAACTGGTATATTTGTGTGTTTAGTGATGTCAACCGGTATATTTGTGTGTTTAGTGATGTCAACTGGTATGTGTGTGTGTTTAGTGATGTATTGGTATATTTGTGTTTAGTGATGTATTGGTATATTTGTGTTTAGTGATGTATTGGTATATTTGTGTTTAGTGATGTATTGGTATATTTGTGTTTAGTGATGTATTGGTATATTTGTGTTTAGTGATGTATTGGTATATTTGTGTTTAGTGATGTATTGGTATATTTGTGTTTAGTGATGTATTGGTATATTTGTGTTTAGTGATGTATTGGTATATTCGTGTTTAGTGATGTAGTGGTATATTCGTGTGTTTAGTGATGTGTACTGGTACAAGAGTGTAAACTGGTATATTGTGTGTTTACAGTGGTCTGGAGCAGGACGGTCGGGGGGTCCAACCAGTGTACCTGAGCTGCTCCTCGGGAAGAGTGGAGTGGCAGTACCCTCGAGCGGGACTGAGGGTCATCCTCAAGTCCCCGCACAAAGGACGAGACTTCCATGCCTGCATCAAGGGCGATGCTAAATTCGAGGGTGCCAGAATTTACCTGGAGGGCCACCGTTCCCTCCTGCCACTCTTCGCCCTCGACGATGGTCGTCCTCGAGAGCTGGCGAGATGCTTTACCAGCTACAAGGGCCAAGCCGCCCTCTACGTCGAGGCCGAGCAGGGCGCCGATGATCTCAAGAAGCAAGTGGTGGCGTTCGAGTACGACCTCCAGTCGCTCTCTAAAGGCGCTGTCTACGACCCACTCGAAGGTAAGACTCGACGCTTATACCCTGTGTCACCTCTCGAGGGGGAGGTTGTGGACATGTCGACACGTTTGACTGACAACCTCCCTCTCTCTATCTCCCTTCTTTTCTCCTTCCTTATTCTCCCTTCCTCTCTCCTTCCTTACTTCCCTTCCTTTCTCCTCTACCTTTACTTCCCTCTTTTACCCCTCTCATGTACTCCCTCAAGTGTGCTTGTTGCATCGATGTAATACAATGACGGCGATGAGTCACAATAACGTGGCTGAAGTATGTTGACCAGACCACACACTAGAATCGACTTGAGAATGATCCAGGACAGACCGAAACGTCGTCGTCCCTTCAACTTCTAGTGTGTGGTCTGGTCAACAATGCAATGACTTTTCACTCGTTTTTAACATTACATTTATATTAAAAAATATGCGTTGAATCTACTTCATCTATTATTGCAATTTGTATCATGCAGTATCAAGATCCAGACAGCTTTATGAATGGCATCCAAACCCTGAACAATATAACTAATTTTAACACGAAAACATAAGAATTTGAAAGATAAATTAGCAACATGGCTATGCACTCAGCCCCGGTCCAGTCTCATGGACTTCAATATTCATAAAGAAATGTAAAGTACCAGTAGTGCGAGCACTCCGTGTAATATGGATAAAGCTGGGATACAGTGAAGATACCAGCAGTACTTATATCAGCAGATATAGATAGCTCCACTACATAAGGGAGATAGTAAAGCTTTGGCAAAAAACTATAGACCAGTTGCACTAACATTACACATTATAAACGTTTTCTTAAGTGATCAGGAATCAAATCTCCAGTTTTATTGAAATCTATGAACTTCACAACCCAACTCAACAGGGATTTAGAGCGGGAAGATCAAGTTCACAATTATTCAATTAGACAAAATCACAGAAGCATTAGAAGAGACAAAATTCAGATGTTATATACAGGGAGTTTGCAAAGGCATTTGATTTGGTAAGTGTGACCATGAAGTGATAATAAAATGAGATCAATAGGAACAACGGGCAAAGTGGGTCGTTGGATTTAAAATGTTCTGTCAAACAGAATGCAAAGAGTAACAGTCTTAATGCAGTGAAAAGCTCTAACTCAGGGCACAGTTCTGGCACTACTGCTTTTTCTCAGTCATATCAGCCCATCCTCCCGATATTCATAGTGACTATGAGGACCGTCGAACATATATTTATGTAAACGGCAATTAGAAAGCACAAATAGGTATTATTGAATTTGAACAAACCGAGAAAGTTTTGTACTGATGTTGCAAAGAAAACTTATCTAACCTAACCTAACCTTCCTAAGCCTAATAAACGCTATCTGAGGTCTAATACAGTACATATAAGTTCTATACTAGGCCTACCTAGGCCTAGGAGTATTTAAGTTAGGTTTTAGCTTTATGTTTTCGTCTTATAAAGTGTATAGTATCAAATCCAGTATCTAATTGTTCATCACGTCTGTGTATGTAAGATGGATCACATAGTTACCAGAAGTACTCTCTAAACAGGGTGATGGGTTGCAGATAGACAAAAATACAAGTTACAGCTTCGTATCATCCTTTGCAGATAATACAAAAATCAACATGAAAATTTTATTTGTATTAGACGCTGGAAAACTACAAGCCAATATTAATAAATTTTCGATTGGGCAACGGAAATGATCTGATGTTCAGCAGTGATAAGTTCCAGGTACTTAGTTCCGATGGAAACGAGGAACTTAAACTAAACACAGGGTACAAGTCTCAACAAAACTTAATCATAGAAGGAAAACATGTAAAAGATCTGGAAATTATGATGTCTAACGACCTGACATCACAGTGTTTAAGAGAGAACTTGACAAGCACCTCCAAAGGATACCTGATCAACCAGGCTGTGACTCATACGGAAGGCTGCGAGCAGCCGTGTCCAATAGCCTGGTTGGCCAGTCCAGCGACCAAGAGATCTGATCGACGACCGGGCCGCAGGGACGTTAAGCCCCGGAATACTATTTAAATCACTGGTGCTATCTCGTTTTGAGTACTGCTCGGTACTTTCTTCCCTTTTCAGGGCAGGATAAACTTCTGAAATTCAGGGAATACAGAGAACACACACGGCACACTAAGACACGATAAAGCACCTAAATTATTGGGATCGTCTCAAAGCTCTCAAAATGGAAAGGAGAGCTCTCTCAAAGCTCTCTGGAAAGGAGACGAGAGAGGTATCAAATAATATATACTATACATGTTAGATAGTGGAAGGCCAGGTCCCAAATTTGCACAGTAGAAAAACATACTGGAGCGATAAATATAGAAGTAAATGCAGAATAGAATCAGCGTAGAGGTATAATAGGCACAATCAGAGAGCACTGTATGAACATCAGAAATCCACGGCTGTTCAATACTCTCCCAGCAAGCATTACAATATTGCTAGAACAATGGTGGACCTCTTCAAGAAGTAAGTAGGTAAGTTCCAGCAAGAACTGCCTGTCAAGTAGAGTTGTAATGGAAATGTGGACCAGCGGGCCTCTCCAAGCCCAGCTCCAGGCCAGGCTCAGGGGGTAGAAGAATTTCCGAGCCCCCATCCAGGTATGCGTTCCATTTATCTACCGGGTCATATAAGGTATGTGATATAGTGACGTCACAGGAGTGAAGTTCAGAAAGTAACATTGTAGGATTGAAGTTGAGGCAAGAGTGTTGTATCTCTTCACTCGAACCACTCATTGTTGCTGCTCACCAGGCATCTCTGTTGACTGGTCTCTCACTTGGTGCCTCTGTTGGCTGGTCTCTCACCAGGCGCCTCTGTTGACTGGTCTCTCACTTGGTGCCTCTGTTGACGGGTCTCTCACTTGGTGCCTCTGTTGACGGGTCTCTCACTTGGTGCCTCTGTTGACGGGTCTCTCACTTGGTGCCTCTGTTGACGGGTCTCTCACTTGGTGCCTCTGTTGACGGGTCTCTCACTTGGTGCCTCTGTTGACGGGTCTCTCACTTGGTGCCTCTGTTGACGGGTCTCTCACTTGGTGCCTCTGTTGACGGGTCTCTCACTTGGTGCCTCTGTTGACGGGTCTCTCACTTGGTGCCTCTGTTGACGGGTCTCTCACTTGGTGCCTCTGTTGACGGGTCTCTCACTTGGTGCCTCTGTTGACGGGTCTCTCACTTGGTGCCTCTGTTGACGGGTCTCTCACTTGGTGCCTCTGTTGACGGGTCTCTCACTTGGTGCCTCTGTTGACGGGTCTCTCACTTGGTGCCTCTGTTGACGGGTCTCTCACTTGGTGCCTCTGTTGGCTGGTCTCTCACTTGGTGCCTCTGTTGGCTGGTCTCTCACTTGGTGCCTCTGTTGGCTGGTCTCTCACTTGGTGCCTCTGTTGGCTGGTCTCTCACTTGGTGCCTCTGTTGGCTGGTCTCTCACTTGGTGCCTCTGTTGGCTGGTCTCTCACTTGGTGCCTCTGTTGGCTGGTCTCTCACCAGGCGCCTCTGTTGACTGGTCTCTCACTTGGTGCCTCTGTTGACGGGTCTCTCACTTGGTGCCTCTGTTGACGGGTCTCTCACTTGGTGCCTCTGTTGACGGGTCTCACACTTGGTGCCTCTGTTGACGGGTCTCACACTTGGTGCCTCTGTTGACGGGTCTCTCACCAGGCCCCTCTGTTGACGGGTCTCACACTTGGTGCCTCTGTTGACGGGTCTCTCACCAGGCCCCTCTGTTGATTGGTCTCTCACTTGGTGCCTCTGTTGACGGGTCTCTCACTTGGTGCCTCTGTTGACGGGTCTCTCACTTGGTGCCTCTGTTGGCGGGTCTCTCACTTGGTGCCTCTGTTGGCGGGTCTCTCACCAGGCCCCTCTGTTGGCGGGTCTCTCACCAGGCCCCTCTGTTGATTGGTCTCTCACTTGGTGCCTCTGTTGACGGGTCTCTCACTTGGTGCCTCTGTTGACGGGTCTCTCACTTGGTGCCTCTGTTGACGGGTCTCTCACTTGGTGCCTCTGTTGGCGGGTCTCTCACTTGGTGCCTCTGTTGGCGGGTCTCTCACCAGGCCCCTCTGTTGGCGGGTCTCTCACCAGGCCCCTCTGTTGGCGGGTCTCTCACCAGGCCCCTCTGTTGGCGGGTCTCTCACCAGGCCCCTCTGTTGGCGGGTCTCTCACCAGGCCCCTCTGTTGGCGGGTCTCTCACCAGGCCCCTCTGTTGGCGGGTCTCTCACCAGGCCCCTCTGTTGGCGGGTCTCTCACCAGGCCCCTCTGTTGGCGGGTCTCTCACCAGGCCCCTCTGTTGGCGGGTCTCTCACCAGGCCCCTCTGTTGGCGGGTCTCTCACCAGGCCCCTCTGTTGGCGGGTCTCTCACCAGGCCCCTCTGTTGGCGGGTCTCTCACCAGGCCCCTCTGTTGGCGGGTCTCTCACCAGGCCCCTCTGTTGGCGGGTCTCTCACCAGGCCCCTCTGTTGGCGGGTCTCTCACCAGGCCCCTCTGTTGGCGGGTCTCTCACCAGGCCCCTCTGTTGGCGGGTCTCTCACCAGGCCCCTCTGTTGGCGGGTCTCTCACCAGGCCCCTCTGTTGGCGGGTCTCTCACCAGGCCCCTCTGTTGGCGGGTCTCTCACCAGGCCCCTCTGTTGGCGGGTCTCTCACCAGGCCCCTCTGTTGGCGGGTCTCTCACCAGGCGCCTCTGTTGACTGGTCTGTCACCAGGCGCCTCTGTTGACTGGTCTCTCACCAGGCGCCTCTGTTGACTGGTCTCTCACCAGGCGCCTCTGTTGACTGGTCTCTCACCAGGCGCCTCTGTTGACTGGTCTCTCACCAGGCGCCTCTGTTGACTGGTCTCTCACCAGGCGCCTCTGTTGACTGGTCTCTCACCAGGCGCCTCTGTTGACTGTTGTTTCTGCGTGATGTGGGAGGTGCAATACCGTTCAGGGCAAGTCATTTTATTTTGTTTTCAAGGGAGGGGGTGTTGGGGGAGGGGGTGTTGGGGGGGGGGAATGTTTTCTCACCCTCATATACCAACACTCATTAAGGTTATAGAATGCGATGGCGTAAGTGTAGTACCACGAACATAAATGTTAATCTTGTTTGATAAACTGTTCACTTGAGACAGACGAGTTCCAGCTGCAGCTGGGTACAAGTGACGGGATGAACACCACAGCTGGTTTTCTTCCTACTGCGGTAGGAGTTTGTTCACTCACAGGATGAGTGACGCTGCTGAATACTCTCCCTGTGGCAGAATGTTCACTCACTGAATGAGGTACGTTGTCCAAGACTGACCCATGGCGGTATGATCTTTCATGTTATGAGTGACATTGCCCAATAACTTTACCCTTTGGGACAAAATTTGAACCAAGAACGAAACCTGTGCATCTCTGATAGTAAGACGCCGCCTGTCTCGACGATACTTGCCATCGAGAATTATCTCCACACCGACCGAGAAGCACTTGAAGCGAGGCTCGAAGTCTTGCTTGGAGTGTAGGCACCAGTAAGGGTCCTTGAAGCAGGCGCCACCGCCATATATGTCCCGGACCATCTATCTCTGTTTAAATTCACTTACACCACAGTGCGGGACCATCTGTTTCTCAACTGTTCAGATTTACTTAAACGACGATACGTACGGACACACCTCCATGATTAGATCTTGAAGACGGTGTTCTAATATTAGTCCTTGAAGACATAACCCGGGTGGCGTCAGTGTGGAGACCTGCGGGGTATTACATCACGCTAAAGCTTTCTATATACTCAAGTCGTGTCGTCACCGACAAAGCAGCAAAAGACGACGCTTGGAGGGCCCTCGTCCTCCTCCAGGCGACCACAAGAGCCACCAGCTCGAGCGAAGAGCATGGCAAACACTCGAAACGTCGGCGTGACTCACGGTACGTGAATGATAAACACGAGCAACCTTATTGGGGAGTGGTGGTGGTCCTCCTCGTCTTAATCCTCCACGGTACCTCTACCCCTGCTGAGTCAATAGGAGCAAAGGGGGTCGAATGCTGGTTGTGGTCCTCGCGTGGGGCGGGTTTTCGTACTGCTGTGGTCTTTGTGCCAGTGTGGTCCTCTTATTGTGTGGTCTGTGCTAACACGATCATCGCATGTTGTGTGATCTTTACATTTTAGGTTTTTATGTAATGATCTTGTCCAGGTTTTTTTTTTTAGCGGTCGGCTGTATGAGCTGCGGTTTCTTTTATGTTATTTTGTGACGTGACCTTTTGCCTCCTGTAATTCTCGCCTACTGTATCCTCTGTATTGTTTACTGTGATGTGTGCTACCTGGAGAGGGTCCCTCTTCTGCGAACTGGGGTCATCGTCTGTTGTAGGTGATGGTCTTCCCTGGCTGTGGGCCTTCTTAGCTGACGAGGGTTCGTGCTTTGTTAATAACTCGTCCTTGCTCATACCCAGCTCTGTGTTGTGGTCACTGTCGGCCTTGGCGTCTTATAACACAGCCGCAGCTCTTCCTGGCTGTGGTGAGTGCTAGCCTTCCCTCCACTAACTTTAACCCTGAATAAACAAACCATAAAGCTAACAGTAAAGCTCACATGTATTTGATAAGCTTCAAAGCTGTTCGGACTTTTTCAGAACAAATACAAACGTAGAATATAAAAGAAAAATAAGAAATGGACAAAATTCACTGTCTATCTGTATGTGTGCCTTTGTCTCTCTCATCACACAGACTGGTGGAGGAAGTAGTTAACACCTGGTGTTGAGACAGTATGTGTGTGTGTGCCGAAAGTAACAGCCATTACCTTAATAGATGAAAAATCTGTAAATGACACATTTTTGTACACATTTGAGTTTTAAGTGTTCTCTTTGAGGAACTCTGCGACATGTGGTGCCTGGCAGCTTCTGATTACCAAAATTACCTGACTCAGACGAGTCTTGAAAAAATTACTAATAGAAAATCTAATCATAAACGCAGGTGTTGCTCCGTTAATAACAGCTTACGAGGGAGGCTGAGCCAGTAAATTAGCCAAGTTTTAAATTGACGAGGTTTTAAATTTTCAAGGATTTAAATTAGCCAGTTTTTTCCTTGTATCCTTGATGACGGGGTTGTGGCTGTGGGGTTGTGGCTCATGTTGGTCCAGAATTTGTTAGTTAGTTCGACGCCTTCTCCTGTACGTGGTAGTTAAATTTTATCTACCAAGGAGGCCTGGTCGAGGACCGGGCCGCGGGGACGCTAAGCCTCGGAATCATCGCAAGGTAACCGCGCTGTAATTTCATATACCAGACTAAGTAGCGGCTTGTAACAGCCTGCTTGACCAGACCGCCAACCACAAGGCCTGGTCAGAGACTGGATCCTTTTAATCCGAGGATGGCCGAATCCTTTTAATCCGAGGATCAATGCTCTGACCAGGCTGCGGAGGCATTGATCCTCGGATTAAAAGACGTTGAAAACCCAATTTATTTGTTTTAATTAGGTTATAAAAGGGGGGGGGGAGGGGGGTGTCGAGATTAGGCTTGACCAACCTAGTTTACCTTCAGGTAGCTTCGAGGATCACTCTCCCTACGTCCCAGTCTCTGACTAGACCTCCATTTCGGTAGTCTGATCAATCAGGCTGTTAAACTCCGCTGTTCGCAGTCTCGCGGTTCTGAAGTCTTTATTTTATTGCGCGAGTTTGTACTTTTGGGTTGCGTCTTGCCCGAACTGAGAAATGCCACCGTTAAAGGTCAGTTCTCTTAATGACCTCAGTGTGAACCAGGTCACGTCATACGGTGAATTGTTCACGATATCGCAGTGATGCTGTTCTAGATATGGCACTGCAAGATACTGCAACGCTTCGTTATACAGTGTTGCGTTTGTTCCAGGACTCTTAAGACACAGCAACACTCGACTCGAAGATATTGCAATATCCGGCTCGGAGATACAGCCGACCTCGGGTCATGATACAGCAATACTCATTTGAATACGTCACAAAGGTTCAAAAATATGTATTACCAGATTAGATTGTTTCTTTTTCCACCAACACTTTCTCCTTGTGGTGTGTTTTGTGTTGGCAACTGTGTCAGTGTGGAGGGTTGGTCTAGCACCAGTGTGGAGGGTCGGTCTAGCACCAGTGTGGAGGGTTGGTCTAGCACCAGTGTGGAGGGTTGGTCTAGCACCAGTGTGGAGGGTTGGTCTAGCACCAGTGTGGAGGGTTGGTCTAGCACCAGTGTGGAGGGTCGGTCTAGCACCAGTGTGGAGGGTCGGTCTAGCACCAGTGTGGAGGGTTGGTCTAGCACCAGTGTGGAGGGTCGGTCTAGCACCAGTGTGGAGGGTTGGTCTAGCACCAGTGTGGAGGGTCGGTCTAGCACCAGTATGGAGGGTCGGTCTAGCACCAGTGTGGAGGGTCGGTCTAGCACCAGTGTGGAGGGTCGGTCTAGCACCAGTGTGGAGGGTCGGTCTAGCACCAGTATGGAGGGTCGGTCTAGCACCAGTGTGGAGGGTCGGTCTAGCACCAGTGTGGAGGGTCGGTCTAGCACCAGTGTGGAGGGTCGGTCTAGCACCAGTATGGAGGGTCGGTCTAGCACCAGTGTGGAGGGTCGGTCTAGCACCAGTGTGGAGGGTTGGTCTAGCACCAGTGTGGAGGGTTGGTCTAGCACCAGTGTGGAGGGTCGGTCTAGCACCAGTGTGGAGGGTCGGTCTAGCACCAGTATGGAGGGTCGGTCTAGCACCAGTGTGGAGGGTCGGTCTAGCACCAGTGTGGAGGGTTGGTCTAGCACCAGTGTGGAGGGTCGGTCTAGCACCAGTGTGGAGGGTTGGTCTAGCACCAGTGTGGAGGGTCGGTCTAGCACCAGTGTGGAGGGTTGGTCTAGCACCAGTGTGGAGGGTTGGTCTAGCACCAGTGTGGAGGGTCGGTCTAGCACCAGTGTGGAGGGTCGGTCTAGCACCAGTGTGGAGGGTCGTACTAGCCCCAGTGTGGAGGGTTGGTCTAGCACCAGTGTGGAGGGTTGGTCTAGCACCAGTGTGGAGGGTTGGTCTAGCACCAGTGTGGAGGGTTGGTCTAGCACCAGTGTGGAGGGTTGGTCTAGCACCAGTGTAACGGGGGGTGGGGGAAATAGCTCTATCTTGTCCATTATTCCACCCCCCAGTTAACTAACGAGGCCGGGGGAAACAGCTCTCTCTAGTCCGTTATTCCGTCCTCAGTTAGCTAACTATTCTAGAGCACTCCCAGAGTTCCTAAGACAACCTCTCTCGTTCAACACCTTGTAACCTAGGTATTTGACTACCTAGGTTCCAAGACTACAAGACGCCGTCACTTGATCAGTTACCCGAAACTCTAGAGAGAACTCTAGAATACAGAATCATTGCCACAAACGTATAAGTGAAAACGAAAGGAAAGAAATGAATAGTGAAGTAATTAGTGAGGGTTTGGGGTGAGAGGTAGAGAGGTGGGAGGAGCGAGGAGGGTCATTAGTTGAAAGTGAGAGTTTAGAGAGGGGGTGGAGGGAGAGGTGTAGATAGGTAGAAGTAGAAGAGTAGATAGTAGTAGACGAAATGCTGCCACCATCCATTCATGATCATTACATACAAGACAAGGAATGGAACTTGTCTGTATCACAAAATTCTCAAATGATGTTATCAAGAGATCATTATTAGTAGTTCCCATCTTTATCATGTACTCATTCTACACCATGAAACCAGTAACCACAGAGGCTTTCTCACCTCAACTCAAAGCTCTAGGGAACAAAGTTAAACACAATTTAAATAATAAATTCATAATTATATTTCCCATGAAGTATCATAATTTAACAATTCAATTAAAATGTTCCAGTTTAATATGCAAAGTGAGTCATCATCCAAGAATTCGAGAACCCTACAACTTGACTGCCCCTGATCATCACACAACATATGTAAAACACGACCAAGTCACCTAAATGTTCACTCACCGAGGACTGAGTCTAAGTTGAATAGAGAGGGGGGGGGGGGGGTCTGCAATTTTCAGGCAGCGTCACCCCCCGTCTGGTGACGGCCTATCTCGACGGCTGGCCTCTGCTCTGCTCCGCTGGCCGGTCTCCTATTGCTTTATGCTCGATAGCTCTCCGAGTTTATATTGGGGAACCTAGTAGCTAACTCCGCCCACAAGTAGATAGCCTCCGGCACTACCAAGCCACTCCTTAAACGTCGGCATGTTTGAAGGCTACCCGGCTCCAATTATACGCTTAGCGGAAGCAAGGTGAAATTCTCATGATCTGACCTCAGGTCACTTGGGGTCGTTAACGGTTAGAGGTGTGAGATCTCAGGCAGACAACTGGCGCCTCTCCGATCCTTGTCTGTGACTCATGTACTCTATGTATGTATTAACCTAAACCAAACACTTTTACAGTGTTACACCAGTGTGGAGGGTCGTACTAGCCCCAGTGTGGAGGGTTGGTCTAGCACCAGTGTGGAGGGTTGGTCTAGCACCAGTGTGGAGGGTTGGTCTAGCACCAGTGTGGAGGGTCGGTCTAGCACCAGTGTGGAGGGTCGGTCTAGCACCAGTGTGGAGGGTCGGTCAAGCACCAGTGTGGAGGGTTGGTCAAGCACCAGTGTGGAGGGTTGGTCTAGCACCAGTGTGGAGGGTCGTACTAGCCCCAGTGTGGAGGGTTGGTCTAGCACCAGTGTGGAGGGTTGGTCTAGCACCAGTGTGGAGGGTTGGTCTAGCACCAGTGTGGAGGGTTGGTCTAGCACCAGTGTGGAGGGTTGGTCTAGCACCAGTGTGGAGGGTCGGTCTAGCACCAGTGTGGAGGGTTGGACTAGCACCAGTGTGGGGGGTTGGTCTAGCACCAGTGTGGAGGGTTGGACTAGCACCAGTGTGGAGGGTTGGTCTAGCACCAGTGTGGAGGGTTGGTCTAGCACCAGTGTGGAGGGTTGGTCTAGCACCAGTGTGGAGGGTCGTACTAGCACCAGTGTGGAGGGTTGGTCTAGCACCAGTGTGGAGGGTCGTACTAGCCCCAGTGTGGAGGGTTGGTCTAGCACCAGTGTGGAGGGTTGGTCTAGCACCAGTGTGGAGGGTCGTACTAGCCCCAGTGTGGAGGGTTGGTCTAGCACCAGTGTGGAGGGTTGGTCTAGCACCAGTGTGGAGGGTTGGTCTAGCACCAGTGTGGAGGGTCGTACTAGCCCCAGTGTGGAGGGTTGGTCTAGCCCTAGTGTGGAGGGTTGGTCTAGCCCCAGTGTGGAGGGTTGGTCTAGCACCAGTGTGGAGGGTTGGTCTAGCACCAGTGTGGAGGGTTGGTCTAGCACCAGTGTGGAGGGTTGGTCTAGCACCAGTGTGGAGGGTCGTACTAGCACCAGTGTGGAGGGTTGGTCTAGCACCAGTGTGGAGGGTCGTAGTAGCCCCAGTGTGGAGGGTTGGTCTAGCACCAGTGTGGAGGGTTGGTCTAGCACCAGTGTGGAGGGTCGTACTAGCCCCAGTGTGGAGGGTTGGTCTAGCACCAGTGTGGAGGGTTGGTCTAGCACCAGTGTGGAGGGTCGTACTAGCCCCAGTGTGGAGGGTTGGTCTAGCCCTAGTGTGGAGGGTTGGTCTAGCACCAGTGTGGAGGGTTGGTCTAGCACCAGTGTGGAGGGTTGGTCTAGCACCAGTGTGGAGGGTTGGTCTAGCACCAGTGTGGAGGGTTGGTCTAGCACCAGTGTGGAGGGTTGGTCTAGCACCAGTGTGGAGGGTTGGTCTAGCACCAGTGTGGAGGGTTGGTCTAGCACCAGTGTGGAGGGTTGGACTAGCACCAGTGTGGAGGGTTGGTCTAGCACCAGTGTGGAGGGTTGGTCTAGCACCAGTGTGGAGGGTTGGACTAGCACCAGTGTGGGGGGTTGGTCTAGCCCCAGTGTGGAGGGTTGGTCTAGCACCAGTGTGGAGGGTTGGTCTAGCACCAGTGTGGGGGGTTGGTCTAGCATCAGTGTGGAGGGTTGGACTAGCACCAGTGTGGGGGGTTGGTCTAGCCCCAGTGTGGAGGGTTGGTCTAGCACCAGTGTGGAGGGTTGGTCTAGCACCAGTGTGGAGGGTTGGTCTAGCACCAGTGTGGGGGGTTGGACTAGCACCAGTGTGGGGGGTTGGTCTAGCCCCAGTGTGGAGGGTTGGTCTAGCACCAGTGTGGAGGGTTGGTCTAGCACCAGTGTGGAGGGTTGGTCTAGCACCAGTGTGGAGGGTTGGTCTAGCACCAGTGTGGAGGGTCGTACTAGCACCAGTGTGGAGGGTCGTACTAGCACCAGTGTGGAGGGTCGTACTAGCACCAGTGTGGAGGGTCGTACTAGCACCAGTGTGGAGGGTCGTACTAGCACCAGTGTGGAGGGTCGTACTAGCCCCAGTGTGGAGGGTCGTACTAGCCCCAGTGGTGGTGACCCACAGCTGCAAGTCACAGTTTACAAGAGGATGATAATAGCACTTCGTCATCCCTTATGTTGTGACAGCTACGATGGTCCCTCCCGTCTCCTTCCTTCCCCACACCCCCTCTCTCCCTCTTCCCCCTCACCCCCTCTCTCCCTCACCCCCTCTCACCCCTCTCCGTCCCCCTTACTCCCACACACCCTCGTCAATGCCACTCTTCTCATTTCCATTTTCCTTACTCCACACTTCCAGTGCAACAACTACCACTTGGTAGCACTAGCTACCACCGCTACAACTAAAATAGTTAAGATATCTACAACTAACAGTGACTACTGGCAAGTAAGACCATGCCACCTCTTAAGTCTTAGTATATCTCTCACTGTTTTATCTTCATACAAGTAAGAGTTCTGTGCCGTATCAAGTCTTGAAGGATTTCACTATGATGAGAGACTAAGGTGTCCAACTATAACTAAGGGTGGAATATAAGGGGGACATGATAACGGCATACGAGATTCTTGGGAATTAATAAAAGTAATAGGGAAAATACTGTAAGCCAAGGCAGAGAACGAGAAACATTAGCTGGAAACTTGAGGCGCAGATAGGCACAGGGGTATTAGGAAGACTCGTATGTCTATAATGAGTCGACCGTCTGTTTGACCAGACTGTTGGAATTTGCAGCTCGCAGTGGGTTATAGGGTCCACATCTGTCGACCAGGTATTATTTTCAAGTGTTTATCAAGTAAACTCAGAGTTGATACCTGATCAACCAGACTGTAATTGATGCATGATACTCCAATAAACTCGCTTCTCGGGGCAAAATTTAAAATTTACTTTTAATCAGCTGCACAGGTTATGCAAAGTGGCCAAAATATCAGGACACTCTTCAGGAAGAACTGCCAAACCAGCTACACTGGTCGGTACAACGACGACCTTGAATCTTGCAGGATCGGCGTTCGATCCCCGATGGTCCAAGAACTGAGAACAGGCAGCGAGAGCTAAAATTCACATCAATGTCACGAAAGAAGAACCAGAGTGCGACATGATACAGATATACATGATACTTAGGGGATCAATGTTGAGGTTGAGGAGCAATATAACTCCCGACATCAATAATTTTAAAAGCAGCTCTGTCAAAAAATAAGTGGTGCGGGAATCATTATATTAAAAGGTCGACAATTAGCAACAGCACGGCTTAGGAGATGAAACTGTTCTGCAATCTGTTAGGCAAAAACGAACGAACGAACGAATGCACGCACGCACATTTAGTTAGAAAAGGTGAGATGTATGCTCAGAGCTGAGAGGCATGGGCTACGAGGAAAGACTACTGGAACTAAACCTCACGACACTGGAAGACAGAAGAGTTACGGGAGATATGATCACTACCTATAAAATTATCAGAGGAATTGACAGGATAGATAAAGATAAGCTATTTAGCACGGGTGGTATGCAAACAAGGGGACACAATGCGGAAACTTAGTACGCAAATCAACCACAGGACATTATAAGGAACTTTTTCAGTCTCAAGTAATAAACAAATGGAATGCATTAGGACGTGATGTGATAGAGGCTGACTATGTTACAAAGTAAGATATGACAGAGCCCATTAGGGTCAGGTTCCGGCTCAGGTAATAGCCGAAGCTCAACTCCCCCTAAGCGGAACTAGGTGAGTCCGCCGATATCACAAAAATGTGAGATCGTGCGTGCCGGACCAGACATGAAGGGCAAGAAGGAAGAGGACGACACCGACCACACAGGCAGCCACTGCTCTCTATCATACCTACCTACCTCTCCCTCTCTCTCTCTCTCTCTCTCTCTCTCTCTCTCTCTCTCTCTCTCTCTCTCTCTCTCTCTCTCTCTCTTTCTCTTCTCTCTCTCTCTCTCCTCTCTCTCTCCTCTCTCTCTCTCTCTCTCTCTCTCTCTCTTCTCTCTCTCTTCTCTCTCTCTCTCTTCTCTCTCTCTCTTCTCTCTCTCTCTCTCTCTCTCTCTCTCTTCTCTCTCTTCTCTCTCTCTCTCTCTTCTCTCTCTCTTCTCTCTCTCTCTCTTCTCTCTCTCTCTCTTCTCTCTCTCTCTCTTCTCTCTCTCTCTTCTCTCTCTCTCTCTCTCTCTCTCACCGCAGCTCCCTCACTCCAGCAAGGTCCCCCCCCCCTAGCACTCCTGCTTTTCTTCTCTTGAAAGGTCCGGAGGGTAGTGGAAAGGGGTAATGATAGGTTTACCTGTGGTCGGCTTCGAGAGTTCTACTCTTTTAAGTCAGGGCCAGCCCGGCTTGGTTGGTGATAACTTGATCAAGTAAGGCTGTTGTTGGTTGCAGCCTTGCAGGCCGGGGCACATACCCATTACAACCAGTATCAGATACTTTATTGTAACAACTTGTACGAAACATTACAATAATCGCGGGATTAATGGGTATAAAACAATTTAAATAAAACTTACATTTTGTCATAAATTGAGTCACAAGGAATGTTTGGAGGAGGAAGATGAGATGGAGGAGGAAGATGAGGAAGATGAGGAGGGGATGGAGGAGGAAGATGAGGAGGGGATGGAGGAGGAAGATGAGGAGGGGATGGAGGAGGAAGATGAGGCGATGATGGAGGAGGAAGATGGAGATGGAGGAGGAAGATGAGGAGGGGATGGAGGAAGATGAGGAGATGGAGGAGGAAGATGAGGAGATGGAGGAAGATGAGGAGATGGAGGAGGAGGAACACTAACTCCCGAGGGGTGTGGCGCTTTGGGCAGATGCTTCTGATGTACTTTACAGATCAAATGGCAGACAGTGCGTGCCCACCCGACCCACCTGACCCTTGTGGGCCACCACCGTAAGGTTCCAGTTGGCCCACCACTCCCACGCGCCGCCCACTCCCCCCTTCCCTTTTAACTGATGCCCACCACAGGGGTCCTAACCCGCCCTCGTGCAGTATAGGACGCCTCGATCTCATGGTTCAAGGCTCAAATTCCTGTGTTTCGTTTTAGGATTCGCGAAGCGCAGTTTGACTTGAACCTTCGCCGTCAGACTTGGAGTAGGGTCTAAAACCTGAGGAAAATATGGTGTGATGTCACTAATGACATCATAATGTCCATGCCAGTACAGGTTTGGCATCCTATTGGGGATGCGAGCGAGATGTTCAAATGTTCGTTCATCCAGCCGACTAACCTCCTGTTTAGGAATGAACTGATGACTTTCGAACTTTTCTTTAAAGGTGCGTCGTGTTCTTCAAGCTCAAGTTCGTTTATTGAGACAAGAAAATTCTTAAAGGGATAAAGTACCTCAGGATATTTCTACCCCCTTATCGTGTTCTTCCTTTGCTTGTTCAAACACAGACTACAAATACTTACTAACCAAACACACTTAAAATAACCAATCTCAGGCCTAACTATACACAAATAGTTAGACCTGAGGATAGTTAGGCACACATTATACATACATGCTTGTATATTACTTGTATTCTAGAAGAACGACAAATTGAGGAGGGTGGGGGGGGGGGGGGAAATATTTACGAATACGTCTCTGGGCCGCAGCTTGGACGAGCACATATTCAGGGAGATGCACCACCGTCTTAAAGGAGTTTGATTGGCCTGTAATCTACCTTGCCGTGGAATGGTCCCCACCATCAATCACCCTGTTAAAAATGTATATGTATACTCAAAAGAATGTTCGGTAATATGCTTCTTTGTAGCGAGTGTGTATATTATATATTTTATATAATCTGGGCCCCTTAAAAGTTTATAGAATTATCTGGCAGTACCGCCAGGCGCACCACTCTTCAGTGGGGTATTTTATACATTCGACCGTACGTCTGGGTCAGGAATTATGCTTCTTACGAAACCTATATATCTTTCTTCGAGCATATCGGCTTAGTCTGTATTAAAAAGTTTGCGAACTTTGAAACGTTAGGAGGTCATTTTCAACCCACAGATGTTATATCAACCGTTATATATAACTTATATATAAACTATTTATAGTTATATATAGCACCTATAACTGTTATAGCAACCTCATTGTGCACTGGACTATTACAAAGTCGCCATGATTGAGAAAAGATGTAGAGGTTTCGTAACAGGACACTTTAAGCGGTAGATAATTCCTGGTTCTAGTCTCTTAAGGAATTATTTTTATGAGGAAATTTAGAACCAGTCTTTCTTAATGTGTTCAGGTGAAAATTATTATCTCTCTCTCGCCTGAGCTCCAACGGGTTCAGTTTGAGGAAGTTAACAACCTCTCATCTCGCCTAATTCTTTTTGTCGGGGACAGCACTCCTGTGTGTATATTATATATATATATATATATATATATATATATATATATATATATATATATATATATATATATATATATATATATATATATGTCGTACCTAATAGCCAGAACGCACTTCTCAGCCTACTATTCAAGGCCCGATTTGCCTAATAAGCCAAGTTTTCATGAATTAATGTTTTTTCGTCTACCTAACCTACCTAACCTAACCTAACCTAGCTTTTTTTGGCTACCTAACCTAACCTTACCTATAAATATAGGTTAGGTTAGGTTAGGTAGGGTTGGTTAGGTTCGGTCATATATCTACGTTAATTTTAACTCCAATAAAAAAAAATTGACCTCATACATAGAGAAAAGGGTTGCTTTATCATTTCATAAGAAAAAAATTATAGTAAATATATTAATTCAGGAAAACTTGGCTTATTAGGCAAATCGGGCCTTGAATAGTAGGCTGAGAAGTGAGTTCTGGCTACTAGGTACGACATATATATATATATATATATATATATATATATATATATATATATATATATATATATATATATATATATATATATATGTCGTACCTAGTAGCCAGAATGCACTTGTCAGCCTACTATGCAAAACCCGATTTGCCTAATAAGCCAAGTTTTCCTGAATAAATATATTTTCTCTAATTTTTTTCTTATGAAATGATAAAGCTACCCATTTCATTATGTATGAGGTCAATTTTTTTTATTGAAGTTAATATTAACGTAGATATATGACCGAACCTAACCAACCCTACCTAACCTAACCTAACCTATCTATAGGTTAGGTTAGGTAGCCGAAAACGTTAGGTTAGGTTAGGTTAGGTAGTCGAAAAACAATTAATTCATAAAAACTTGGCTTATTAGGCAAATCGGGCCTTGCATAGTAGGCTGAGAAGTGCGTTCTGGCTACTAGGTATGACATATATATATATATACATACTTTAGGCTTGTCTGGAGGTCCCCCCAAGGTCGAACTACGGACCCTCTGGAGAATGCTGCCCCACAACAGCTGCTTGACTCCTGGGTACCTACTTACTGCTAGCTGAACATAGTCATTGCATAAAAAGAAACGTACCCAACCATTTATCCCAACCAGGACTCGAACTCGGGATCCCTGAGTCCCCGATTGTGAGTCGAGAACTAAGTCAAATGTGCCATGAGACCCTTAATACACCTCAATTTTGACGTGCTTAACTGCCGCTTCCTCGTACTAATTACCACCAGCCTCGATAGGTCGAGTGGGATACCATTGTTTCCTTGCGATCATTCCGGGGCTTAGCGTCCCCGCGGTCCTGTCCTCGACCAGGCGTCCACGTTGCTGGACTGGTCAACCAGGCTGTTTGATGCGGCTGTTTGATGCGGCTGTTTGATGCGGCTGCTCGCAGCCTGACGTATGAATGAATCACAGCCTGGTTGATCAGGTATTCTTTGGAGGTGCTTATCAAGTTCTCTTGAACACTGTGAGGGGTCGGCCAGTTATGTCCCTTGTGTGTAGCGGAAGCGTGTTGAACAGTCTCGGGCCTCTGATGTTGATAGTTCTCTCTCAGAGTACCTGTTGCACCTCTGCTCTTCAACGGGGGTATTCTGCACATCCTGCCATGCCTCCTGGTCTCATGTGATGTTATTTGTGTGCAGGTTTGGGACCAGCCCCCTCTTACATTTTTCATGTGTAAATTATTATGTATCTCTCCCGCCTGCGCTCAAGAGAATACAGATTTAGTCATTTCAGTCGGTCCCAATAGTTTAGATGTTTTACTGAGTGGATTCTACCTCTGCACGCTCTGCAGGTTAGCAATTTCTCCAGCTTTGAAAGGCGCTGTCATTGTGCAGCAGTATTCCACTCTAGAGAGCACTAGCGTCTTGAAGAATATCATCAGATGATGAATATGAGTCCTAGATATAGTAGACACAACCTAGATGAGTCCTAAGGCTGTGTGCTAGACAAAACCACTTAAAATGGTCCAGGACGGACCGAAACGTCGTCGTTTCATCATCATCTGATGTGTGGTTTAGTCAGCATTTAACAGGAATCAACCAGAATATTTGTGTTATAGTAGTATTTAATTCTACATGCATAAATGAAGGTGACAGTCGATAGCGGGGCATATGAAGAAAGAGAGGAGAAAATGAGAAAAAAAAATATAGGGGGAAATATAGGGATTGTAAATTGGCCCAGAGACCGACATTCTTCTCTTGAGGACTCCATTATTGCCTGGTTGACGGGAAAATAAACAAGGTAAGGCCGGGAAGCGTTCACAAGAGATATGCCCACCCTACCTCCCTCCCACCCACACACACACACACACACACACACACACTTGGGGTCTCGTAGCCTGGTGGATAGCGCGCAGGACTCGTAATTCTGTTGCGCGGGTTCGATTCCCGCACGAGGCAGAAACAAATGGGCAAAGTTTCTTTCACCCTAAGTGCCCCTGTTACCTAGCAGTAAATAGGTACCTGGGAGTTAGTCAGCTGTCACGGGCTGCTTCCTGGTGTGTGTGTGTGTGGTGTGGAGAAGTAGTTAGTAAACAGTTGATTGACAGTTGAGAGGCGGGCCGAAAGAGCAAAGCTCAACCCCCGCAAAACACAACTAGTAAACACAACTAGTAAACACACACACACTCCTTAGATGAAGTCCGTAGCAGTTCTTTAAGTTCCAAGTGCATAGTTACTGCTTGGTGAACAAGGGCGTCAGGGGAGAGAACCTTCCCATTAGAAAGTCGGGGTCCTAGAGCGAATAACTCGATTATGCAGACAAATAGTAAATACACACAGTTATGATAGGGAAATAGGTCAGGAGTCATTGCATTAGACAACCGGCTGTTAAAAAGGCGGGGTCCAGGAACCTCAGGCCAGGCTCCGGGGTGTAGAGGAACTCCCGGAACCCTTTCCAGGTATGATAACAGGTATGATAACAGCTTGATCATGCAGACACAAATAGTAAGCACACATTCCCCCATCGATAAACCTCACCTGCGCACTTCCCTCGCCATCAAACGTTACAGGAACAGAATCTGAACCCATATACTTCCAACCCACTTGCATAACAACGGAAGAAAGAGCCATTACTGAACAATAATCCTACAACATAAGACTCCTCTCCAACCACGTTCTTAATCGTTCTTAATCATAAAAGTGTCTCGAACGAGCACAAAAGACAAAATATTTTACTTAAAGCTTAGTGACGGGAGGGAGAAAATATTTCTTAAATAAGTTGGTTTTACCTAGGAGTAATTGAGCGGGAGAATTGTCCTCAATGGGTCTTGAATTGTGTCAATTAGTAGATTTCTACCTGGAACAGGAATTTGTCTTGTAGTTGTATTTCAACCACTTGGATTAGTAGGTAGAGGCAACAGCTTCGTTGTTTACAAGGCCGGCGTTCAGTCCCCGCTGGTCCATGTGAAATGGTTCCTTCCTTCCATTAAATCTCGTTCCATTCCATCTCTTAAACTTTATATATAGTCATACAGGTCTATCGCTCTCTCATAATTACTAGTCTTGTAAATATATTTTACTTGTAATAAAATTTTCCTTTCTAACTGAATTTTTTCCTCCAATGAATAGTGTGTCGTGTTTTTTCTGGGGGTTTACTTCAAATTGAAGCAACATTTTTAATTTTGCAGATTTCATATTTATTTTTAAATTTAATTCGTAGAAACTAGCTATATTAAAGTTGAACAATTATGAAACATTTGGTTACATTTTCCAGTAAGGCTTTTCCTTCACAGATTATATTATATATATATATATATATGTCGTACCTAATAGCCAGAACGCACTTCTCAGCCTACTATTCAAGGCCCGATTTGCCTAATAAGCCAAGTTTTCATGAATTAATGTTTTTTCGTCTACCTAACCTACCTAACCTAACCTAGCTTTTTTTGGCTACCTAACCTAACCTTACCTATAAATATAGGTTAGGTTAGGTTAGGTAGGGTTGGTTAGGTTCGGTCATATATCTACGTTAATTTTAACTCCAATAAAAAGAAATTGACCTCATACATAGAGAAAAGGGTTGCTTTATCATTTCATAAGAAAAAAATTATAGTAAATATATTAATTCAGGAAAACTTGGCTTATTAGGCAAATCGGGCCTTGAATAGTAGGCTGAGAAGTGAGTTCTGGCTACTAGGTACGACATATATATATATAATATATATATATATATATATGTATATATATATGTATATATATATATGTATATATATATATATATGTGTATATATATATATGTGTATATATATATATAATATATATATATATATATATGTATATATATATGTATATATATATATGTATATATATATATATATGTGTATATATATATATATATATATATATATAAAGTTGTGAGGGTACCACCTCTGCTGCAAATGTGGGGGACCCATAGCCTCGGAGAAGAAAATAAGGAGTATTCAGAGAAGACCTTGTTGATTCTCACTGAACACTAATATTTTCTTCTCCTACCACCCCCATTCTTTTGTATACACACATATATGTTTGCTTTATTTAAATATTGCCTGTTTGATGGGAATTATTTCTATTAGTGAAAATATGATGAGACTTTCAAAGGTATGAAAGAGGACCTTTGTTGCCTCTGTAGTCGACAAACCTGTGAGGCGTCTGAGCCTAGCCGCTGGCAGGTAAGGTAGTGAAGGGAGGCTTGTATACTTCTGAAATTTATGTTGTTTGGGAAAGGCGTGAGTGGTGTGTAGGACGCGTGTTTACAAGCGTTTACGGCACTCTCAGCGCTTCTTTGTGCCACCCCCTTCCCACCCTTCCCTTCCCTCACACATTTGCCCACACCTCAATTTTCGATTGGGCAACGGAAATGATCTGATGTTCAGCAGTGATAAGTTCCAGGTACTTAGTTCCGATGGAAACGAGGAACTTAAACTAAACACAGGGTACAAGTCTCAACAAAACTTAATCATAGAAGGAGAACATGTAAAAGATATGGAAATTATGATGTCTAACGACCTGACATCACAGTGTTTAAGAGAGAACTTGACAAGCACCTCCAAAGGATACCTGATTAACCAGGCTGTGACTCATACGTCAGGCTGCGAGCAGCCGTGTCTAATAGCCTGGTTGACCAGTCCAGCGACCAGATCTGATCGACGACCGGGCCGCAGGGACGTTAAGCCCCGGAATACTATTTAAATCACTGGTGCTATCCCGGCTTGAGTACTGCTCGGTACTTTCTTCCCTTTTCAGGGCAGGATAGACTTCTGAAATTCAGAGAACATATTGGGCACGCTAAGACACGATAAAGCACCTAAGTTATTGGGATCGTCTCAAAGCTCTCAAAATGGAAAGGAGAGCTCTCTGAAAGAGAGCAAAGAAAGAGCTCTCTGAAAGCTCTCTGGAAAGGAGACGAGAGAGGTATCAAATAATATATACTATACATGTTAGATAGTGGAAGGCCAGGTCCCAAATTTGCACAGTAGAAAAACATACTGGAGCAATAAATATAGAAGTAAATGCAGAATAGAATCAGCGTAGAGGTATAATAGGCACAATCAGAGAGCACTGTATGAACATCAGAAATCCACGGCTGTTCAATACTCTCCCAGCAAGCATTACAATATTGCTAGAACAATGGTGGACCTCTTCAAGAAGTAAGTAGGTAAGTTCCAGCAAGAACTGCCTGTCGAGTAGAGTTGTAATGGAAATGTGGACCAGCGGGCCTCTCCAAGCCCAGCTCCAGGTCAGGCTCAGGGAGTAGAAGAATTTCCGAGCCCCCATCCAGGTATGCGTTCCATTTATCTACCGGGTCATATAAGGTATGTGATATAGTGACGTCACAGGAGTGAAGTTCAGAAAGTAACATTGTAGGATTGAAGTTGAGGCAAGAGTGTTGTATCTCTTCACTCGAACCACTCATTGTTGCTGCTCACCAGGCATCTCTGTTGGCTGGTCTCTCACCAGGCGCCTCTGTTGACTGGTCTCTCACTTGGTGCCTCTGTTGACGGGTCTCTCACTTGGTGCCTCTGTTGACGGGTCTCTCACTTGGTGCCTCTGTTGACTGGTCTCTCACTTGGTGCCTCTGTTGACTGGTCTCTCACTTGGTGCCTCTGTTGACTGGTCTCTCACTTGGTGCCTCTGTTGACGGGTCTCTCACTTGGTGCCTCTGTTGACTCGTCTCTCACTTGGTGCCTCTGTTGACTCGTCTCTCACTTGGTGCCTCTGTTGACTCGTCTCTCACTTGGTGCCTCTGTTGACTCGTCTCTCACTTGGTGCCTCTGTTGACTCGTCTCTCACTTGGTGCCTCTGTTGACTCGTCTCTCACTTGGTGCCTCTGTTGACTCGTCTCTCACTTGGTGCCTCTGTTGACTCGTCTCTCACTTGGTGCCTCTGTTGACTCGTCTCTCACTTGGTGCCTCTGTTGACTCGTCTCTCACTTGGTGCCTCTGTTGACTCGTCTCTCACTTGGTGCCTCTGTTGACTCGTCTCTCACTTGGTGCCTCTGTTGACTCGTCTCTCACTTGGTGCCTCTGTTGACTCGTCTCTCACTTGGTGCCTCTGTTGACTCGTCTCTCACTTGGTGCCTCTGTTGACTCGTCTCTCACTTGGTGCCTCTGTTGACTCGTCTCTCACTTGGTGCCTCTGTTGACTCGTCTCTCACTTGGTGCCTCTGTTGGCGGGTCTCTCACCAGGCGCCTCTGTTGGCGGGTCTCTCGCCAGGCCCCTCTGTTGGCGGGTCTCTCGCCAGGCCCCTCTGTTGGCGGGTCTCTCGCCAGGCCCCTCTGTTGGCGGGTCTCTCGCCAGGCCCCTCTGTTGGCGGGTCTCTCGCCAGGCCCCTCTGTTGGCGGGTCTCTCGCCAGGCCCCTCTGTTGGCGGGTCTCTCGCCAGGCCCCTCTGTTGGCGGGTCTCTCGCCAGGCCCCTCTGTTGGCGGGTCTCTCGCCAGGCCCCTCTGTTGGCGGGTCTCTCGCCAGGCCCCTCTGTTGGCGGGTCTCTCGCCAGGCCCCTCTGTTGGCGGGTCTCTCGCCAGGCCCCTCTGTTGGCGGGTCTCTCACCAGGCGCCTCTGTTGACTGTTGTTTCTGCGTGATGTGGGAGGTGCAATACCGTTCAGGGCAAGTCATTTTATTTTGTTTTCAAGGGAGGGGGTGATGGGGTTGGAGGGGGGGGGGAATGTTTTCTCACCCTCATATACCAACACTCATTAAGGTTATAGAATGCGATGGCGTAAGTGTAGTACCACGAACATAAATGTTAATCTTGTTTGATAAACTGTTCACTTGAGACAGACGAGTTCCAGCTGCAGCTGGGTACAAGTGACGGGATGAACCCCACAGCTGGTTTTCTTCCTACTGCGGTAGGAGTTTGTTCACTCACAGGATGAGTGACGCTGCTGAATACTCTCCCTGTGGCAGAATGTTCACTCACTGAATGAGGTACGTTGTCCAAGACTGACCCATGGCGGTATGATCTTTCATGTTATGAGTGACATTGCCCAATAACTTTACCCTTTGGGACAAAATTTGAACCAAGAACGAAACCTGTGCATCTCTGATAGTAAGACGCCGCCTGTCTCGACGATACTTGCCATCGAGAATTATCTCCACACCGACCGAGAAGCACTTGAAGCGAGGCTCGAAGTCTTGCTTGGAGTGTAGGCACCAGTAAGGGTCCTTGAAGCAGGCGCCACCGCCATATATGTCCCGGACCATCTATCTCTGTTTAAATTCACTTACACCACAGTGCGGGACCATCTGTTTCTCAACTGTTCAGATTTACTTAAACGACGATACGTACGGACACACCTCCATGATTAGATCTTGAAGACGGTGTTCTAATATTAGTCCTTGAAGACATAACCCGGGTGGCGTCAGTGTGGAGACCTGCGGGTATTACATCACGCTAAAGCTTTCTATATACTCAAGTCGTGTCGTCACCGACAAAGCAGCAAAAGACGACGCTTGGAGGGCCCTCGTCCTCCTCCAGGCGACCACAAGAGCCACCAGCTCGAGCGAAGAGCATGGCAAACACTCGAAACGTCGGCGTGACTCACGGTACGTGAATGATAAACACGAGCAACCTTATTGGGGAGTGGTGGTGGTCCTCCTCGTCTTAATCCTCCACGGTACCTCTACCCCTGCTGAGTCAATAGGAGCAAAGGGGGTCGAATGCTGGTTGTGGTCCTCGCGTGGGGCGGGTTTTCGTACTGCTGTGGTCTTTGTGCCAGTGTGGTCCTCTTATTGTGTGGTCTGTGCTAACACGATCATCGCATGTTGTGTGATCTTTACATTTTAGGTTTTTATGTAATGATCTTGTCCAGGTTTTTTTTTTTAGCGGTCGGCTGTATGAGCTGCGGTTTCTTTTATGTTATTTTGTGACGTGACCTTTTGCCTCCTGTAATTCTCGCCTACTGTATCCTCTGTATTGTTTACTGTGATGTGTGCTACCTGGAGAGGGTCCCTCTTCTGCGAACTGGGGTCATCGTCTGTTGTAGGTGATGGTCTTCCCTGGCTGTGGGCCTTCTTAGCTGACGAGGGTTCGTGCTTAGTTAATAACTCGTCCTTGCTCATACCCAGCTCTGTGTTGTGGTCACTGTCGGCCTTGGCGTCTTATAACACAGCCGCAGCTCTTCCTGGCTGTGGTGAGTGCTAGCCTTCCCTCCACTAACTTTAACCCTGAATAAACAAACTCTAAAGCTTACAGTAAAGCTCACATGTATTTGATAAGCTTTAAAGCTGTTCGGACTTTTTCAGAACAAATACAAACGTAGAATATAAAAGAAAAATAAGAAATGGACAAAATTCACTGTCTATCTGTATGTGTGTCTTTGTCTCTCTCATCACACAGACTGGTGGAGGAAGTAGTTAACACCTGGTGTTGAGACAGTATGTGTGTGTGTGCCGAAAGTAACAGCCATTACCTTAATAGATGAAAAATCTGTAAATGACACATTTTTGTACACATTTGAGTTTTAAAGTGTTCTCTTTGAGGAACTCTGCGACATGTGGTGCCTGGCAGCTTCTGATTACCAAAATTACCTGACTCAGACGAGTCTTGAAAAAATTACTAATAGAAAATCTAATCATAAACGCAGGTGTTGCTCCGTTAATAACAGCTTACGAGGGAGGCTGAGCCAGTAAATTAGCCAAGTTTTAAATTGACGAGGTTTTAAATTTTCAAGGATTTAAATTAGCCAATTTTTTCCTTGTATCCTTGATGACGGGGTTGTGGCTGTGGGGTTGTGGCTCATGTTGGTCCAGAATTTGTTAGTTAGTTCGACGCCTTCTCCTGTACGTGGTAGTTAAATTTTATCTACCAAGGAGGCCTGGTCGAGGACCGGGCCGCGGGGACGCTAAGCCTCGGAATCATCGCAAGGTAACCGCGCTGTAATTTCATATACCAGACTAAGTAGCGGCTTGTAACAGCCTGCTTGACCAGACCGCCAACCACAAGGCCTGGTCAGAGACTGGATCCTTTTAATCCGAGGATGGCCGAATCCTTTTAATCCGAGGATCAATGCTCTGACCAGGCTGCGGAGGCATTGATCCTCGGATTAAAAGACGTTGAAAACCCAATTTATTTGTTTTAATTAGGTTATAAAAGGGGGGGGGGGAGGGGGGTGTCGAGATTAGGCTTGACCATCCTAGTTTACCTTGAAGTAGCTTCGAGGATCACTCTCCCTACGTCCCAGTCTCTGACTAGACCTCCATTTCGGTAGTCTGATCAATCAGGCTGTTAAACTCCGCTGTTCGCAGTCTCGCGGTTCTGAAGTCTTTATTTTATTGCGCGAGTTTGTACTTTTGGGTTGCGTCTTGCCCGAACTGAGAAATGCCACCGTTAAAGGTCAGTTCTCTTAATGACCTCAGTGTGAACCAGGTCACGTCATACGGTGAATTGTTCACGATATCGCAGTGATGCTGTTCTAGATATGGCACTGCAAGATACTGCAACGCTTCGTTATACAGTGTTGCGTTTGTTCCAGGACTCTTAAGACACAGCAACACTCGACTCGAAGATATTGCAATATCCGGCTCGGAGATACAGCCGACCTCGGGTCATGATACAGCAATACTCATTTGAATACGTCACAAAGGTTCAAAAATATGTATTACCAGATTAGATTGTTTCTTTTCCACCAACACTTTCTCCTTGTGGTGTGTTTTGTGTTGGCAACTGTGTCAGTGTGGAGGGTCGGTCTAGCACCAGTGTGGAGGGTCGGTCTAGCACCAGTGTGGAGGGTCGGTCTAGCACCAGTGTGGAGGGTCGGTCTAGCACCAGTGTGGAGGGTCGGTCTAGCACCAGTGTGGGGGGTTGGTCTAGCACCAGTGTGGGGGGTTGGTCTAGCACCAGTGTGGAGGGTCGGTCTAGCACCAGTGTGGGGGGTCGGTCTAGCACCAGTGTGGGGGGTTGGTCTAGCACCAGTGTGGGGGGTTGGTCTAGCACCAGTGTGGGGGGTCGGTCTAGCACCAGTGTGGAGGGTCGGTCTAGCACCAGTGTGGAGGGTCGGTCTAGCACCAGTGTGGAGGGTTGGTCTAGCACCAGTGTGGAGGGTTGGTCTAGCACCAGTGTGGAGGGTCGGTCTAGCACCAGTGTGGAGGGTCGGTCTAGCACCAGTGTGGAGGGTCGGTCTAGCACCAGTGTGGAGGGTCGGTCTAGCACCAGTGTGGAGGGTCGGTCTAGCACCAGTGTGGAGGGTTGGTCTAGCACCAGTGTGGAGGGTCGGTCTAGCACCAGTGTGGAGGGTCGGTCTAGCACCAGTGTGGAGGGTCGGTCTAGCACCAGTGTGGAGGGTCGGTCTAGCACCAGTGTGGAGGGTCGGTCTAGCACCAGTGTGGAGGGTCGGTCTAGCACCAGTGTGGAGGGTCGGTCTAGCACCAGTATGGAGGGTCGGTCTAGCACCAGTATGGAGGGTCGTACTAGCACCAGTGTGGAGGGTCGGTCTAGCACCAGTATGGAGGGTCGTACTAGCACCAGTGTGGAGGGTCGGTCTAGCACCAGTGTGGAGGGTCGGTCTAGCACCAGTGTGGAGGGTCGTACTAGCACCAGTGTGGAGGGTCGTACTAGCACCAGTGTGGAGGGTCGGTCTAGCACCAGTGTGGAGGGTCGTACTAGCACCAGTGTGGAGGGTCGGTCTAGCACCAGTGTGGAGGGTCGTACTAGCACCAGTGTGGAGGGTCGTACTAGCACCAGTGTGGAGGGTCGTACTAGCACCAGTGTGGAGGGTTGGTCTAGCACCAGTATGGAGGGTCGTACTAGCACCAGTGTGGAGGGTCGTACTAGCACCAGTGTGGAGGGTTGGTCTAGCACCAGTGTGGAGGGTCGGTCTAGCACCAGTGTGGAGGGTCGGTCTAGCACCAGTGTGGAGGGTCGGTCTAGCACCAGTGTGGAGGGTCGTACTAGCACCAGTGTGGAGGGTCGGTCTAGCACCAGTGTGGAGGGTCGTACTAGCACCAGTGTGGAGGGTCGTACTAGCACCAGTGTGGAGGGTCGTACTAGCACCAGTGTGGAGGGTCGTACTAGCACCAGTGTGGAGGGTCGTACTAGCACCAGTGTGGAGGGTCGTACTAGCACCAGTGTGGAGGGTCGTACTAGCACCAGTGGTGGTGACCCACAGCTGCAAGTCACAGTTTACAAGAGGATGATAATAGCACTTCGTCATCCCTTATGTTGTGACAGCTACGATGGTCCCTCCCGTCTCCTTCCTTCCCCACACCCCCTCTCTCCCTCTTCCCCCTCACCCCCTCTCTCCCTCACCCCCTCTCACCCCTCTCCGTCCCCCTTACTCCCACACACCCTCGTCAATGTCACTCTTCTCATTTCCATTTTCCTTACTCCACACTTCCAGTGCAACAACTACCACTTGGTAGCACTAGCTACCACCGCTACAACTAAAATAGTTAAGATATCTACAACTAACAGTGACTACTGGCAAGTAAGACCATGCCACCTCTTAAGTCTTAGTATATCTCTCACTGTTTTATCTTCATACAAGTAAGAGTTCTGTGCCGTATCAAGTCTTGAAGGATTTCACTATGATGAGAGACTAAGGTGTCCAACTATAACTAAGGGTGGAATATAAGGGGGACATGATAACGGCATACGAGATTCTTGGGAATTAATAAAAGTAATAGGGAAAATACTGTAAGCCAAGGCAGAGAACGAGAAACATTAGCTGGAAACTTGAGGCGCAGATAGGCACAAGGGTATTAGGAAGACTCGTATGTCTATAATGAGTCGACCGTCTGTTTGACCAGACTGTTGGAATTTGCAGCTCGCAGTGGGTTATAGGGTCCACATCTGTCGACCAGGTATTATTTTCAAGTGTTTATCAAGTAAACTCAGAGTTGATACCTGATCAACCAGACTGTAATTGATGCATGATACTCCAATAAACTCGCTTCTCGGGGCAAAATTTAAAATTTACTTTTAATCAGCTGCACAGGTTATGCAAAGTGGCCAAAATATCAGGACACTCTTCAGGAAGAACTGCCAAACCAGCTACACTGGTCGGTACAACGACGACCTTGAATCTTGCAGGATCGGCGTTCGATCCCCGATGGTCCAAGAACTGAGAACAGGCAGCGAGAGCTAAAATTCACATCAATGTCACGAAAGAAGAACCAGAGTGCGACATGATACAGATATACATGATACTTAGGGGATCAATGTTGAGGTTGAGGAGCAACATAACTCCCGACATCAATAATTTTAAAAGCAGCTCTGTCAAAAAATAAGTGGTGCGGGAATCATTATATTAACAGGTCGACAATTAGCAACAGTACGGCTTAGGAGATGAAACTGTTCTGCAATCTGTTAGGCAAAAACGAACGAACGAACGAATGCACGCACGCACATTTAGTTAGAAAAGGTGAGATGTATGCCCAGAGCTGAGAGGCATGGACTACGAGGAAAGACTACTGGAACTAAACCTCACGACACTGGAAGACAGAAGAGTTACGGGAGATATGATCACTACCTATAAAATTATCAGAGGAATTGACAGGATAGATAAAGATAAGCTATTTAGCACGGGTGGTACGCAAACAAGGGGACACAATGCGGAAACTTAGTACGCAAATCAACCACAGGACATTATAAGGAACTTTTTCAGTCAAGTAATAAACAAATGGAATGCATTAGGACGTGATGTGATAGAGGCTGACTATGTTACAAAGTAAGATATGACAGAGCCCATTAGGGTCAGGTTCCGGCTCAGGTAATAGCCGAAGCTCAACTCCCCCCAAGCGGAACTAGGTGAGTCCGCCGATATCACAAAAATGTGAGATCGTGCGTGCCGGACCAGACATGAAGGGCAAGAAGGAAGAGAACGACACCGACCACACAGGCAGCCACTGCTCTCTTATCATACCTACCTCTCTCTCTCTCTCTCACCGCAGCTCCCTCACTCCAGCAAGGTCCCCCCCCCCCCCCAGGCACTCCTGCTTTTCTTCTCTTGAAAGGTCCGGAGGGTAGTGGAAAGGGGTAATGATAGGTTTACCTGTGGTCGGCTTCGAGAGTTCTACTCTTTTAAGTCAGGGCCAGCCAGGCTTGGTTGGTGATAACTTGATCAAGTAAGGCTGTTGTTGGTTGCAGCTTTGCAGGCCGGGGCACATATCCATTACAACCAGTATCAGATACTTTACTGTAACAACTTGTACGAAACATTACAATAATCGCGGGACTAATGGGTATAAAACAATTTAAATAAAACTTACATTTTGTCATAAATTGAGTCACAAGGAATGTTTGGAGGAGGAAGATGAGGAGATGGAGGAGGAAGATGAGGAAGATGAGGAGGAGATGGAGGAGGAAGATGAGGAGGGGATGGAGGAGGAAGATGAGGAGGGGATGGAGGAAGATGAGGAGGGGATGGAGGAAGATGAGGAGGGGATGGAGGAGGAAGATGAGGAGGGGATGGAGGAGGAAGATGAGGAGGGGATGGAGGAGGAAGATGAGGAGATGGAGGAAGATGAGGAGATGGAGGAGGAGGAACACTAACTCCCGAGGGGTGTGGCGCTTTGGGTAGATGCTTCTGATGTACTTTACAGATCAAATGGCAGACAGTGCGTGCCCACCCGACCCACCTGACCCTTGTGGGCCACCACCGTAAGGTTCCAGTTGGCCCACCACTCCCACGCGCCGCCCACTCCCCCCTTCCCTTTTAACTGATGCCCACCACAGGGGTCCTAACCCGCCCTCGTGCAGTATAGGACGCCTCGATCTCATGGTTCAAGGCTCATATTCCTGTGTTTCGTTTTAGGATTCGCGTAGCGCAGTTTGACTTGAACCTTCGCCGTCAGACTTGGAGTAGGGTCTAAAACCTGAGGAAAATATGGTGTGATGTCACTATGACATCATAATGTCCATGCCAGTACAGGTTTGGCATCCTATTGGGGATGCGAGCGAGATGTTCAAATGTTCGTTCATCCAGCCGACTAACCTCCTGTTTAGGAATGAACTGATGACTTTCGAACTTTTCTTTAAAGGTGCGTCGTGTTCTTCAAGCTCAAGTTCGTTTATTGAGACAAGAAAATTCTTAAAGGGATAAAGTACCTCAGGATATTTCTACCCCCTTATCGTGTTCTTCCTTTGCTTGTTCAAACACAGACTACAAATACTTACTAACCAAACACACTTAAAATAACCAATCTCAGGCCTAACTATACACAAATAGTTAGACCTGAGGATAGTTAGGCACACATTATACATACATGCTTGTATATTACTTGTATTCTAGAAGAACGACAAATTGAGGAGGGTGGGGGGGGGGGGGGAAATATTTACGAATACGTCTCTGGGGCCGCAGCTTGGACGAGCACATATTCAGGGAGACGCACCACCGTCTTGAAGGAGTTTGATTGGCCTGTAATCTACCTTGCCGTGGAATGGTCCCCACCATCAATCACCCTGTTAAAAATGTATATGTATACTCAAAAGAATGTTCGGTAATATGCTTCTTTGTAGCGAGTGTGTATATTATATATTTTATATAATCTGGGCCCCTTAAAAGTTTATAGAATTATCTGGCAGTACCGCCAGGCGCACCACTCTTCAGTGGGGTATTTTATACATTCGACCGTACGTCTGGGTCAGGAATTATGCTTCTTACGAAACCTATATATCTTTTTTCCAGCATATCGGCTTAGTCTGTATTAAAAAGTTTGCGAACTTTGAAACGTTAGGAGGTCATTTTCGACCCACAGATGTTATATCAACCGTTATATATAACTTATATATAAACTATTTATAGTTATATATAGCACCTATAACTGTTATAGCAACCTCATTGTGCACTGGACTATTACAAAGTCGCCATGATTGAGAAAAGATGTAGAGGTTTCGTAACAGGACACTTTAAGCGGTAGATAATTCCTGGTTCTAGTCTCTTAAGGAATTATTTTTATGAGGAAATTTAGAACCAGTCTTTCTTAATGTGTTCAGGTGAAAATTATTATCTCTCTCTCGCCTGAGCTCCAACGGGTTCAGTTTGAGGAAGTTAACAACCTCTCATCTCGCCTAATTCTTTTTGTCGGGGACAGCACTCCTGTGTGTATATTATATATATATATATATATATATATATATATATATATATATATATATATATATATATGTCGTACCTAGTAGCCAGAATGCACTTGTCAGCCTAATATGCAAAGCCCGATTTGCCTAATAAGCCAAGTTTTCCTGAATAAATATATTTTCTCTAATTTTTTTCTTATGAAATGATAAAGCTACCCATTTCATTATGTATGAGGTCAATTTTTTTTATTGAAGTTAATATTAACGTAGATATATGACCGAACCTAACCAACCCTACCTAACCTAACCTAACCTATCTATAGGTTAGGTAGCCGAAAACGTTAGGTTAGGTAGTCGAAAAACAATTAATTCATAAAAACTTGGCTTATTAGGCAAATCGGGCCTTGCATAGTAGGCTGAGAAGTGCGTTCTGGCTACTAGGTATGACATATATATATATATATACATACTTTAGGCTTGTCTGGAGGTCCCCCCAAGGTCGAACTACGGACCCTCTGGAGAATGCTGCCCCACAACAGCTGCTTGACTCCTGGGTACCTACTTACTGCTAGCTGAACATAGTCATTGCATAAAAAGAAACGTACCCAACCATTTATCCCAACCAGGACTCGAACTCGGGATCCCTGAGTCCCCGATTGTGAGTCGAGAACTAAGTCAAATGTGCCATGAGACCCTTAATACACCTCAATTTTGACGTGCTTAACTGCCGCTTCCTCGTACTAATTACCACCAGCCTCGATAGGTCGAGTGGGATACCATTGTTTCCTTGCGATCATTCCGGGGCTTAGCGTCCCCGCGGTCCTGTCCTCGACCAGGCGTCCACGTTGCTGGACTGGTCAACCAGGCTGTTTGATGCGGCTGCTCGCAGCCTGACGTATGAATGAATCACAGCCTGGTTGATCAGGTATTCTTTGGAGGTGCTTATCAAGTTCTCTTGAACACTGTGAGGGGTCGGCCAGTTATGTCCCTTGTGTGTAGCGGAAGCGTGTTGAACAGTCTCGGGCCTCTGATGTTGATAGTTCTCTCTCAGAGTACCTGTTGCACCTCTGCTCTTCAACGGGGGTATTCTGCACATCCTGCCATGCCTCCTGGTCTCATGTGATGTTATCTGTGTGCAGGTTTGGGACCAGCCCCCTCTTACATTTTTCATGTGTAAATTATTATGTATCTCTCCCGCCTGCGCTCAAGAGAATACAGATTTAGTCATTTCAGTCGGTCCCAATAGTTTAGATGTTTTACTGAGTGGATTCTACCTCTGCACGCTCTACAGGTTAGCAATTTCTCCAGCTTTGAAAGGCGCTGTCATTGTGCAGCAGTATTCCACTCTAGAGAGCACTAGCGTCTTGAAGAATATCATCAGATGATGAATATGAGTCCTAGATATAGTAGACACAACCTAGATGAGTCCTAAGGCTGTGTGCTAGACAAAACCACTTAAAATGGTCCAGGACGGACCGAAACGTCGTCGTTTCATCATCATCTGATGTGTGGTTTAGTCAGCATTTAACAGGAATCAACCAGAATATTTGTGTTATAGTAGTATTTAATTCTACATGTATAAATGAAGGTGACAGTCTATAGCGGGGCATATGAAGAAAGAGAGGAGAAAATGAGAAAAAAAATATAGGGGGAAATATAGGGATTGTAAATTGGCCCAGAGACCGACATTCTTCTCTTGAGGACTCCATTATTGCCTGGTTGACGGGAAAATAAACAAGGTAAGGCCGGGAAGCGTTCACAAGAGATATGCCCACCCTACCTCCCTCCCACACACACACACACACACACACACACACACACACACACACACACACACACACACACTTGGGGTCTCGTAGCCTGGTGGATAGCGCGCAGGACTCGTAATTCTGTTGCGCGGGTTCGATTCCCGCACGAGGCAGAAACAAATGGGCAAGTTTCTTTCACCCTAAGTGCCCCTGTTACCTAGCAGTAAATAGGTACCTGGGAGTTAGTCAGCTGTCACGGGCTGCTTCCTGGGGTGTGTGTGTGTGATGTGGAGAAGTAGTTAGTAAACAGTTGATTGACAGTTGAGAGGCGGGCCGAAAGAGCAAAGCTCAACCCCCGCAAAACACAACTAGTAAACACAACTAGTAAACACACACACACTCCTTAGATGAAGTCCGTAGCAGTTCTTTAAGTTCCAAGTGCATAGTTACTGCTTGGTGAACAAGGGCGTCAGGGGAGAGAACCTTCCCATTAGAAAGTCGGGGTCCTAGAGCGAATAACTCGATTCTGCAGACAAATAGTAAATACACAGTTATGATAGGGAAATAGGTCAGGAGTCATTGCATTAGACAACCGGCTGTTAAAAAGGCGGGGTCCAGGAACCTCAGGCCAGGCTCGGGGTGTAGAGGAACTCCCGGATCCCTTTCCAGGTATGATAACAGGTATGATAACAGCTTGATCATGCAGACACAAATAGTAAGCACACATTCCCCCATCGATAAACCTCACCTTCGCACTTCCCTCGCCATCAAACGTTACAGGAACAGAATCTGAACCCATATACTTCCAACCCACTTGCATAACAACGGAAGAAAGAGCCATTACTGAACAATAATCCTACAACATAAGACTCCTCTCCAACCACGTTCTTAATCGTTCTTATCATAAAGTGTCTCGAACGAGCACAAAAGACAAAATATTTTACTTAAAGCTTAGTGACGGGAGGGAGAAAATATTTCTTAAATAAGTTGGTTTTACCTAGGAGTAATTGAGCGGGAGAATTGTCCTCAATGGGTCTTGAATTGTGTCAATTAGTAGATTTCTACCTGGAACAGGAATTTGTCTTGTAGTTGTATTTCAACCACTTGGATTAGTAGGTAGAGGCAACAGCTTCGTTGTTTACAAGGCCGGCGTTCAGTCCCCGCTGGTCCATGTGAAATGGTTCCTTCCTTCCATTAAATCTCGTTCCATTCCATCTCTTAAACTTTATATATAGTCATACAGGTCTATCGCTCTCTCATAATTACTAGTCTTGTAAATATATTTTACTTGTAATAAAATTTTCCTTTCTAACTGAATTTTTTCCTCCAATGAATAGTGTGTCGTGTTTTTTCTGGAGGTTTACTTCAAATTGAAGCAACATTTTTAATTTTGCAGATTTCATATTTATTTTTAAATTTAATTCGTAGAAACTAGCTATATTAAAGTTGAACAATTATGAAACATTTGGTTACATTTTCCAGTAAGGCTTTTGCTTCACAGATTATATTATATATATATATATATATATATATATATATATATATATATATATATATATATATATATATATATATATATGTATATATATATATATGTATATATATATATGTGTATATATATATATATATGTGTGTATATATATATATATATATATATATATATATATATATATATATATATATATATATATATATATATATATGTCGTACCTAGTAGCCAGAACGCACTTCTCAGCCTACTATGCAAGGCCCGATTTGCCTAATAAGCCAAGTTTTCATGAATTAATTGTTTTTCGACTACCTAACCTACCTAACCTAACCTAACTTTTTCGGCTACCTAACCAAACCTAACCTATAAAGATAGGTTAGGTTAGGTTAGGTAGGGTTGGTTAGGTTCGGTCATATATCTACGTTAATTTTAACTTCAATAAAAAAAATTGACCTCATACATAATGAAATGGGTAGCTTTATCATTTCATAAGAAAAAAATTAGAAAAAATATATTAATTCAGGAAAACTTGGCTTATTAGGCAAATCGGGCCTTGAATAGTAGGCCAAAAAGTGAGTTCTGGCTACTAGGTACGACATATATATATATATATATATATATATATATATATATATATATATATATATATATATATATATATATATATATTATATATATATATATATATATATATATATATATATATATATATATATATATATATATATATATATATAAAGTTGTGAGGGTACCACCTCTGCTGCAAATGTGGGGGACCCATAGCCTCGGAGAAGAAAATAAGGAGTATTCAGAGAAGACCTTGTTGATTCTCACTGAACACTAATATTTTCTTCTCCTACCACCCCCATTCTTTTGTATACACACATATATGTTTGCTTTATTTAAATATTGCCTGTTTGATGGGAATTATTTCTATTAGTGAAAATATGATGAGACTTTCAAAGGTATGAAAGAGGACCTTTGTTGCCTCTGTAGTCGACAAACCTGTGAGGCGTCTGAGCCTAGCCGCTGGCAGGTAAGGTAGTGAAGGGAGGCTTGTATACTTCTGAAATTTATGTTGTTTGGGAAAGGCGTGAGTGGTGTGTAGGACGCGTGTTTACAAGCGTTTACGGCACTCTCAGCGCTTCTTTGTGCCACCCCCTTCCCACCCTTCCCTTCCCTCCCACATTTGCCCACACCTCCCCAACCCCTATCCTCCCCCATTACAATTCCCCCATCTCTTCTCGTTCTCCACCCATTCCTATCGTCTTATCTCGCGCCCACCCATTCCCAATCCGCCCCCTCCCCCCCACTTTATCTTCCCACGTTGCTTTTCTTCCCTTCCCATTCCTCAATCCCTTCCCTCATTATTTTTTCACTAGGCTTACAACAACTTTTACGCTGGGGGGGGGGGGGGCTGCCGCCACCTTGAGAGTTAACAGGTTCACCAACGGAACGCGATGTTGAAGCAACAGGTGATAGGTTAAACGGAAATACAGAACCTACGTCATGTGGTCCGGAGTGTATACAGTACCAGAGTCACATGGTCCGGTATACAGGTGTATATATACAGGCCTACCTATACTGATATATAGGCCTGTATGCCAAGAAACAAGAGGAGCTGGAGTCTCTACACTAGAGAGCCAGCAGCTGGCAAGGCGGGGCCCAGGAGCTAGGAGCACACAAATGAGTGGTACTCACACATTAAGAATGCCGACACAAAACTGTCCCAGCAGGAACCCTCAGCCACCACGGGGGGGGGGGGGAGGAGGAGGGAGAAAAACAGCATCCATTATTTAGTAAGGAGTCGTCTTGGTTACAGGTCCACCCGGGTGGTGACAGATGGGAGAGACTGCACACTGCATATAAATATCAGAAATATGTCGTGTCTTAAACCTATCACTTTTTATGTTAAAATTCAAATTTGTTTGAGGGGGGGAAAAATATATGGCCGAGTTAAATTTTAAATTAAATTTTGCCCCGAGGGGCAAGTTTATTAGGCAGCGCCACTCATCCTGTGAGTGGACACACCGCCACAGCAGCATGTACAACACTCCCCAAAAGGAAGAAAACCCGCTGGGTTGTTCATCCTGTCACTTAAAACGAAAAAAAAAAATTGAAATTTTTTTGGGGTACATCTCTTTTTTTCAATTACTTGTAAATCGGTAATGAGCCATGCGAGGGACAGGGACGCAAATACATACACACACTAGTGAAAGCCAGTGATTACCGAACCCCTTGATCACCTAGCTGTAGGCCTAGCCCTTGACCACCCGTCCACATAACCACTAGCCCCATGAATGTACCTTTCAGCGTTGTGGTCACGGCAATAGAGTGATCCAAACGTCTCCCCCCCCCCCTCACCACCAGGTGGCAGCTTGACCAACGATCACAAAAACGAACAGCGGGAGGTTGTGGCCGGGACCCGACCAATAGTGGGAGACGAACCTTGGAGTGTAATTGAGCCAAGGAAAGCATAATAGTACCCGCGTCGCCATAGAAAATGGTAATGGAGACCTTATGAACCTGTGAATGGGAGCTCATGGTCAACTATTTTATGGCTCTATTTATGTCACGACACCGAACCATGCAGGTGTATATACTATTAGTACCTGCAATATCCTGGACCTTGCTTTTCCAACTATCTGGTGTCTGATGTATCGATTCCCGACCCAATTTTCTCTATTATATCGACCGCTGACTTATTTTTCTCTCACATACACATCACTAAGGTGCAGCCCGTGGCAAGTGCCTATCACTGGCACATTATCAGAGGTATCAGGTGAACAGACACAACAAGTGAAAGAAATTGCCCAGTTGTTTCTGCCTCGACGGAAAATCGAACCTGGGTTCTTTGGACTGTCTCCCGAGCGCTATCCGCTCGCCCGCGAGGACCTGTGTGCACGTACTCACCTAGTTGTGCTTGCGGGGGTTCAGCTTCGGCTCTTTGGTCCCGCCTCTCAACTGTCATCAACTGGTGTACAGGTTCCTGAGCCTACTGGGCTCTATCATATCTACATTTGAAACTGTGTATGGAGTCAGCCTCCACCACATCACTGCCTAATGCATTCCACCTGTTAACTACTCTGGCACACTGCGTGCGTGTGACTAATTTTGAACTTTTTGTAAGACAGGAACAGCGTTTTGTAACGCGTAAATGTGGTACTGAACGACCTTTAACATTTCACAAGTTAAAATAATATTTTCTCAAGAAATGCCGTATTAGTTGTCCTTTTCTCCGAGATCAAATTACAGTGGTGGTTGTCTTACAGAGTCAACACTTGGGCCCGGGTGTGGCAAGGTGATGGATGGGTAGGGGGCAGTGGAAGGGTGTAGGGGTGGATGACTGAGGGAATGGATGGATAAGGGGGTGAGGAAGGGTAAAAGAAGTGGTAAGGGAGGTGAGGTGTAAGTGGGAGAGAGTGCGGGGTAGGAGGGTAGGGGGTGGAGGGTAGGGGGTGGAGGGTAGGGGGTGGAGGGTAGGGGGTGGAGGGTAGGGGGTGGAGGGTAGGGGGTGGAGGGTAGGGGGTGGAGGGTAGGGGGTGGAGGGCAGGGGGTGGAGGATAAGGGGGACGACGCTACTTAATTCTCTTCCCGCCCCGCCAATCCTTTCTGTACGTCTGTTTGTTGGTCCGATATCTCCGCCGCTGTGGTGGAGGTGGTGGTGGTGGAGAGGTCTGTTCTCGTGTGGTCTGTTGTCCGTGGTTTTCGTCCGACATCTATTGTTAGTGACACGATAAACGATTTATAATGACAATGCATATGGCGACCGAATCCCGCAATTATCAGGATAGTTAATTTTGTGAGTATAGACACAAAAAAAGTAATCGCCAGTTGGATTCGTTAGTGAAATGGTAATATAATAGCGATACTCTTAATAACGAGTAATCAAATCTCCATTTGTTAATATCCCATATATTATATACTTTCTTTAGAGGAATAACCAGGAATGAAAACATTTAGAAACACCAATCACACAAAAGGTATAATCTGGGAAGGACTGTGTATCATTGAGAGAATATATGGCCAGGTGAGCATCGTACCTGTAGTCCGGAGGGAAATTATCCTCGGGGTTCATGAGGTCACTTTCCCTCCTGGAGTGAGAGTGGTTCCCTTGGCTAGTTGTGGTGGTGATGGGGAGCAACCCTACCCACCTAGCACATGGGTGGGGGTGCGGTGGTGGCTTGTAGTTGGTGGTGGTGGAGAGGTCTGTGGTAGTGGTGGTGGTGGAGAGGTCTGTGGTAGTGGTGGTGGTGGAGAGGTCTGTGGTAGTGGTGGTGGTGGAGAGGTCTGTGGTAGTGGTGGTGGTGGAGAGGTCTGTGGTAGTGGTGGTGGTGGAGAGGTCTGTGGTAGTGGTGGTGGTGGAGAAGTTTGTGGTAGTGGTGGTGGTGAAGAGGTCTGTGGTAGTGGTGGTGGTAGTGAAGAGGTCTGTGGTAGTGGTGGTGGTGGTGAAGAGGTCTGTGGGTATGTGTGGGTACCGGCGTGGCTGGACACCCGCCCCAAAGGCTAGGTAATTACTTCAGTAAAGCACTGCGGCCTACGGCAGTGTCTGAAGCCAAGCTATTCTTATCAACCAGAGAAAAAAGTCACCTTTACCCATGTTTGGCCTCAAGGTGCAGGGACAGGTTCTTCGGTTTACCTGTGCCTGATTTCCAGAGTTTGTGTACTCTCTGGATAGTAATGACCAGGTTAATAAATAAGGATATTTATGCTAGCAGCGAGTGAGCCCAAATGGTCAACACAGTCACCAGGTCAGTCACCATCTGGACCATCTGAGCTGTCAACGTGCGTTTCAAGAGCTTTACTCAGCCAGCTGCAACACCTCGCACGACTCATCTGCACCTGTGTTGTTGAAGGTGTTCTCGCTTTTAGGGTAGTAGCTGCTAGCACATATTTAAATGTGAGCCCGGCAGGTGTTTTGTTGGTTTGTGTGTGTGTGTGTGTGTGTGTGTGTGTGTGTGTGTGTGTGTGTGTGTGTGTGTGTGTGTGTGTGTGTGTGTGTGTGTGTGTATGTGTACTCACCTAATTGTACTCACCTAATTGTGCTTGCGGGGGTTGAGCTTTGGCTCTTTGGTCCCGCCTCTCAACTGTCAATCAACTGGTGTACAGATTCCTGAGCCTACTGGGCTCTATCATACCTACATTTGAAACTGTGTATGGAGTCAGCCTCCACCACATCACTTCCTAGTGCATTCCATTTATTAACTACTCTGACACTGAAAAAATTCTTTCTAACGTCTCTGTGGCTCATCTGGGTACTAAGTTTCCACCTGTGTCCCCTTGTTCGTGTCCCACCCGTGCTGAAGAGTTTGTCTTTGTCCACCCTGTCAATTCCCCTGAGAATTTTGTAGGTGGTTATCATGTCTCCCCTTACTCTTCTGTTTTCCAGGGATGTGAGGTTCAGCTCCTTTAGCCTTTCCTCGTAGCTCAATCCTCTCAGTTCCGGGACGAGCCTGGTGGCATACCGCTGAATCTTCTCTAACTTTGTCTTGTGTTTAACTAGGTATGGACTCCAGGCTGGAGCTGCATACTCCAGGATTGGTCTTACATAAGTGGTATACAGGGTTCTGAAAGATTCCTTACACAAGTTTCTGAAGGCAGTTCTTATGTTGGCCAGTCTAGCATATGCCGCTGATGATATTCTTTTGATGTGGGCCTCTGGGGACAGGTTCGGTGTGATATCAACCCCCAGATCCTTCTCTCTATTTGATTCTTGCAGGATTTCCCCTCCCAGATGATACCTTGTGTTCAGCCTCCTGCTCCCTTCGCCTAATTTCATCACCTTACACTTTCCAGAGTTGAACTTCAGCAGCCATTTTCTAGACCATTCCTCCAGTTTATCCAGGTCATCCTGTAGTCTCTGCCTATCTTCATCCGTCTTGATTCTTCTCATAATTTTTGCATCATCAGCAAACATCGAGAGGAATGAGTCTATACCCTCTGGAAGATCGTTCACATATATTAGAAACAGGATGGGTCCAAGTACTGAGCCCTGTGGGACTCCGCTGGTGACATCTCGCCACTCTGATGTCTTCCCCCTCACCGTTACTCGCTGTTTCCTGTTGCTTAAGTACTCCCTTATCCACTGGAGCACCTTCCCTTTTACTCCTGCCTGTTGCTCCAACTTTTTTAACAGCCTTTTATGGGGTACTGTGTCGAAGGCTTTTTGGCAATCCAGGAAAATGCAGTCGGCCCACCCTTCTCTTTCCTGCCTAATTTTCGTTGCCTGGTCATAAAATTCTATTAACCCTGTGAGGCACGATTTACCATCTCACATTTGTGTGTGTGTGTGTGTGTGTGTGTGTGTGTGTGTGTGTGTGTGTGTGTGTGTATGTGTGTGTATGTGTGTGTATGTGTGTGTATGTGTGTGTATGTGTGTGTATGTGTGTGTATGTGTGTGTATGTGTGTGTATGTGTGTGTATGTGTGTGTATGTGTGTGTATGTGTGTGTATGTGTGTGTATGTGTGTGTGTATGTGTGTGTGTATGTGTGTGTGTATGTGTGTGTGTGTGTGTGTGTGTGTGTGTGTGTGTGTGTGTGTGTGTGTGTGTGTGTGTGTGTGTGTGTGTGTGTGTGTGTGTGTGTGAAACATCACTGGATAGCATGCTTACGTGGAGTCTGTCACAAAAGTTTACTACTTCAAAGCATATTTGTGATAATTTGATTTAAAATGCTGTTGCTTGCAGCGACTCGCAGGCCTTAATGCCCCCCCCCCCTCACGCGGCTGATGGGCCTTCAGCTCAACACCAAACCAATACCAGAAGGACTGAAGCTGTTGCAGATGTCTACCGTCAGTCGGCTGCTGGCTGCTGCTGACCACAGCTGGGAATATCAAGAGAGTTGGGCAGGCAAAATGAGTAACTGCTTTTGCTATGTGCTTGTGTCATGTTACACTGATTGCGCGCGTGTACACGCCCACGCGCGCGCATGCACACGCCCACACACAGTGTGCGTGCTTGTGATAACCAGAGATATTAGAAAGAACTTTTTTTAGTGTTAAAGTGATTGACAAATGGAATGCATTAGGAAGTGAGGTGATGGAGGCTGACTCCATACACAGTTTCAAGTGTAGATAGGATAGAGCCCAGTAGGCTCAGGAACCTGTACACATGTTGATTGACGGTTGAGAAGCGGGACCAAAGAACCAGAGCTCAACTCCCGCAAGCACAATTAGGTGAGGACACACACAGAAAAGTAAACCTGTACAAAGCAGTAAACTTTTCACTCTTAGACATTTAATATATAAAATTGTTTACAGAAGCAGGAAAAACTGATAAGCTTAACAAGATAAGTCCTGTGACTGTTTTTGAGAGACTCGTCTTCAGGCGACATTCCTCCAGAAACATTCTGGCCAATTGAATAACTTCCTGCGTCGAGCAGCGACCCACCAGGACCAACTACCACTAGCCAGCTACGTCAGTCAACCACCAGTCAGTGAGCCTAGCCACCAGCCAACTAGCCAAGCAGTCACACAATTTGCATATCGCTATTTAAATCTTATTAAACATTCTTCCTCTAATGTTGCGAGCGAGACGCAAAATATGAAAATGAACTCATCATTATTAACCAGTTTTATCAAATTATCTATCTGACGGGCGGACAAAGAGAGGAGAAAGAGAGAAAGAGGAGAGAGAGGGAGGGGAGAGGGAGGGGAGAGAGAGGAGAGAGATGGGAAGTGTTACCCAGCATTACAAAATCCTATTACCTGCGGTTTATTTACATAGGATTCATTATTCTTATGGCGTGTGAATGGAGCACCTAGATTGGCAACTGATTGTGCGTGTGTACACTCACCTACTTGTGCTTGCGGGGGTTGAGCTCTGGCTCTTTGGTCCCGCCTCTCAACTGTCAATGAACTGATGTACAGGTTCCTGAGCCTATTGGGCTGTTTTGTATCTACACTTGAAACTGTGTATGGAGTCTGCTTCCACCATATCACTTCCTAATGCATTCCATTTGGAATGTGTGTTTGGTATACACATTCTGCCGCTGGAATTAGAGTTTTAGTTATGTCCACTCCTAAGTCTCGCCTTTTCAGAAGTTGGAAGCTGCCTTTCCTTCATCATGTACTGTATTTGCGGTCTTCTTACACCAATTCTTAACCTCACAACTTTGCATTTGTTAGGGTTATGTCTAGTAGCCATGTCTCAGACCATCTCTAGAAATTGTCTAGTTCATCTTGTAATGTAATGCTGTCATCTTCAGTTCTCTGATTCGCCTCTTTAGCTTAGCATCGTCAGCAAACACAGATAAGAATGAAGGTACTTCCTCTTGTTATCTCGTTTTCATATATTAGGAACAATTGGATCCCAGTACTGAGCCCCGAAGTACTCACCTAGGTCATTACCTCACTTATCTCCTATTGTTGTTCTCTTACTACTCCTTGCCTTCTTCCTGAAGGGTACTCCTTCACCCACTTCAGTACTCAAACCGATACACCAGCCGGTTTTTCTAGTTTGCATAGCGAGTCACTTGTGAGGAACAGCGTCAAAAGCTTTCTGGTAGTCCGGGAAAATGCAGTCTGCACAGCCCTCTCTATCCTGTCTGACTGTTGTCATCTTGTCATAAAAACTCTTAACAAGTTGGTCATGCAGGATTTTCCTTCCCTGAATCAATGCTGATGTTTGGAACTAAATTTATATTTTCTAAAACTATTTGATCTGCTCACCGCCGCCCCCCTCCCACGGCATACTCAGGCCCCCCTCAACTGAAGAGAAGTCCGGTGAACTCCCACTGTGCGGGGTGCACCATCCCCCCACGGTGCACCATCCCCCACGGTGCACCATCACCCACGGTGCACCATCCCCCACGGTGCACCATCACCCACGGTGCACCATTCCCCACGGTGCACCATCACCCACGGTGCGGTTCGTGCTGCGGGTGACATGGGAGGTTCATGCGGGATTAGGGATTATATTAAGGGATTTTGGGGGAATCATTTGAGTAGACGAGTGTTAAGCGGCTTTTTTTTTTATCCCCGTTGAGACGAAGGCCGACCAGGACGATAGTGAACACGGTGGCCGACCAGGACGATAGTGAACACGGTGGCCGACCAGGACGATAGTGAACACGGTGGCCGACCAGGACGATAGTGAACACGGTGGCCGACCAGGACGATAGTGAACACGGTGGCCGACCAGGACGATAGTGAACACGGTGGCCGACCAGGACGATAGTGAACACGGTGGCCGACCAGGACGATAGTGAACACGGTGGCCGACCAGGACGATAGTGAACACGGTGGCCGACCAGGACGATAGTGAACACGGTGGCCGACCAGGACGATAGTGAACACGGTGGCCGACCAGGACGATAGTGAACACGGTGGCCGACCAGGACGATAGTGAACACGGTGGCCGACCAGGACGATAGTGAACACGGTGGCCGACCAGGACGATAGTGAACACGGTGGCCGACCAGGACGATAGTGAACACGGTGGCCGACCAGGACGATAGTGAACACGGTGGCCGACCAGGACGATAGTGAACACGGTGGCCGACCAGGACGATAGTGAACACGGTGGCCGACCAGGACGATAGTGAACACGGTGGCCGACCAGGACGATAGTGAACACGGTGGCCGACCAGGACGATAGTGAACACGGTGGCCGACCAGGACGATAGTGAACACGGTGGCCGACCAGGACGATAGTGAACACGGTGGCCGACCAGGACGATAGTGAACACGGTGGCCGACCAGGACGATAGTGAACACGGTGGCCGACCAGGACGATAGTGAACACGGTGGCCGACCAGGACGATAGTGAACACGGTGGCCGACCAGGACGATAGTGAACACGGTGGCCGACCAGGACGATAGTGAACACGGTGGCCGACCAGGACGATAGTGAACACGGTGGCCGACCAGGACGATAGTGAACACGGTGGCCGACCAGGACGATAGTGAACACGGTGGCCGACCAGGACGATAGTGAACACGGTGGCCGACCAGGACGATAGTGAACACGGTGGCCGACCAGGACGATAGTGAACACGGTGGCCGACCAGGACGATAGTGAACACGGTGGCCGACCAGGACGATAGTGAACACGGTGGCCGACCAGGACGATAGTGAACACGGTGGCCGACCAGGACGATAGTGAACACGGTGGCCGGCCAGGACGATAGTGAACACGGTGGCCGGCCAGGACGATAGTGAACACGGTGG
>NC_091194.1:16375822-16465822 GCF_040958095.1 Procambarus clarkii
TAGAAATGTATTCGCCGCGTCTAGACCCGCAGAGGGGGGTGGATCCTCCCATAGGCTAGCATTAAAGCCTCATACCCTGTCGAGAATAGGGCAATTACCTTGGTCGCACCGTCACCCAGGAATTGGGACCAAGTCTGAAAGGGACCGATAGCAGCCGAACTGCTATCTAGATGGGCTGTGATGGTGGGGTTGTGGAGTATGTTGGTCCCTTGATGTTTCTGGTGTCGTGGTACGAGTAGCATATGTTGATTTCTGTTACCTGAAGGAGACTGCCACGACGGGGGGGGGGGGGGGACCTTGTTGCTTACGCGCGCGCGCGCACACACACACTTTTTAACATTATTAACACATTATTTAACACTCATTAACAGTTGAGAGGCGGGCTGAAAGAGCAAACCCCCGCAAACACAACTAGGTGAACACACACACACACACACACACACACACACACACACACACACACATACACACACACAAGGGCCTGTAGCTGAGTGGACAGCGTAATCCTAGAGCCGGCTTTGATCCCCACGATGGCGGAAACAAATGGGCAGTTTCTTTCACCCTAATGCGCCTGTTATCTAACAGTAAATAGGTACCTGGGAGTTAGAAAGCTGCTACGGGCTGCTTCCTGTGTGTATGTGTGTATGTGTGTATGTGTGTATGTGTGTGTGTGTGTGTGTGTGTGTGTGTGTGTGTGTATGTGTATGTGTATGTGTGTGTGTGTGTGTGTGTGTGTGTACACTCACCTAGTTGTACTCACCTAGTTGTGTCTGCAGGATCGAGCATCGACTCTTGGATCCCGCCTTTCGAGCATCGGTTGTTTACAGCAATGACTCCTGTCCTATTTCCCTATCATACCTGGTTTTAAAATTATGAATAGTATTTGCTTCCACAACCTGTTCCTGAAGTGCATTCCATTTCCCCACTACTCTCACGCTAAAAGAAAACTTCCTAACATCTCTGTGACTCATCTGAGTTTCAAGCTTCCATCCATGTCCTCTCGTTCTGTTACTATTCCGTGTGAACATTTCGTCTATGTCCACTCTGTCAATTCCTCTGAGTATCTTATACGTTCCTATCATGTCCCCCCTGTGTGTGTGTGTGTGTGTGTGTGTGTGTGTGTGTGTGTGTGTGTGTGTGTGTGTGTGTGTGTGTGTGTATGTGTGTGTGTATGTGTGTGTATGTGTGTATGTGTGTGTATGTGTGTATGTGTGTATGTGTGTATGTGTGTGTATGTGTGTATGTGTGTGTATGTGTGTGTGTGTGTGTGTGTGTGTGTGTATGTGTGTGTGTGTGTGTGTGTGTGTGTGTGTGTGTGTGTGTGTGTGTGTGTGTGTGTGTGTGTGTGTGTGTGTGTTGGGGGGAATCAGTTGATTGATTGACAGTTGAGAGGCAGGCCGAAAGAGCTAAAGCTCAACCCCCGCAAGCACAACTAGGTGAACACACACACTTTTTTCTAAAGGATCCAGTGAACGATCAATATAATCCAAGGCTTAATAATTGATCTGTCGACGGAAGATGATTAGAGGAAGAGGTGGAAGGGTTGTTATTGATTATCAGAGTAGTTAATTACGACCTTTAAGACATGTTCTCCTTGTGATTGCCTTGCGATGGTTCCGAGGATCAACATCCACGCGGCACGGTCTCTGACCAGCCCTCCTAATCGGAGGTCTGGTCTACCAGACTGTTAGACGCGGTTGCTCGCAGCTGAACGTGTGAATCACAGTCTGGTTGACCAGGTATGCATTCGGTGTTTATCGAGTTCTGTGTTGAACACTGAGTGGCCGGCCAGTTGTGTGTAGAAGGCAGCTAACCTCCAATCTGGTGTAAAGCGGGTCTTCGATGGGTAACATTGTATTACCTACTCTCATAAGAACCCAAGAGTCATCTGAAAGGGATGATACGGTACTATAGTCTGTAGCCTTGTCTATGTCCGATATGAGCAGGATGAAAATGACTAAGAGGCGTACAAGCACAGTACGCCTGCACGACTGAGCTTTTCACGGTAGACGTTCCGAATTTGACTTTGTTGACTATTACACACTGGGTTCTGTTAGGAAAAGATCCATCTTCCTATTTTTCCAGCAATTCCTTTTGAACGCATTTTGTGCACAATGACACATCCCGTCCTTTGATAACCAAACTTTGTTTAATAAAACAAATGTTGCATGATATTCAGACATATGCCCTAGGTACCTGGTATTATTATTATAGGTATTGTTGACATCTCGAAAGCTACTTTAAGGGGAGGATGAGAAGAAGTAGCAGGACAAAAAGAAGCAACAAGAAGAGGAAGAAGTAGCAGGAGGAGGAATAAGCAGGAGCAGGAGGAACAAGGAGGAGCATGAGTAGGATGAGGGGGGAAGAAGCAGGATGAGGGGGAAGAAGTAGGAGCATGAGTAGGATGAGGGTGAAGAAGCAGGAGGAGGAACAAGTAGGAGCATGAGGAGGATGAGGGGGAAGACGCAGGAGGATGAGGGAGGAGGAGGATGAGGGAGGAGGAGGGGGAAGAAGCAGGAGGATGAGGGGGAAGGAGGAGGAGCATGAGGAGGATGAGGGGGAAGAAGCAGGATGAGGGAGGAGCATCAGGATGATGAGGGGGAAGAAGCATGAGGAGGATGAGAAGGGGCACCATAGCCTAGGGCAGCCACTATGCATCAGGAGCAGGAGAGGTGGGCGGGTTGTGTGTCGTTCCTCCTGGAGGCTCCAGCCCCCGCTCAAGGGCCTCCCGACACCCGCTGTTATTAGTGTTCTCACTAAGTTATTGCCATGTTATTATGCTGGTTATCGTGCTCGCATGACGTTATTATGAACACGGTAGCTCACAGCTGTCGTGGCTATGGCAATCCTGCCTACAACACTCTACAACACGGGATTTTCTACGCATCCATATTCCTACGCAGGAATAAGGAATTACTTAATATTTAAGAAAATGATAAAGATTTTGCTTAAATTTTAAATATTCCCATATTCCTGTGTTTTGTGTAGCACAGATTCACAAACTCGTTCGCCAACCTTTAAATTTCGTTCACCTAATATATACTTCTGAATGTCTAAAAATTAATTATTCTTCCCAAGAGGGAAACAATTTTATTAATTATAATTAGATTTTTAAGGCAAATTAGTAATCAGTTTTGATTCTCGGGGATCGGAGTCCTAACGGCCCGGGTTCGATTCCAGGCCGAGACATAAATAAATGGGCATTGTTCCTTTCACCCGGGGGTTAAACAGATGCTTCAGGCTACATCCTGGGGATGGGAGCCGGTCGGCCGAGCGGACAGCACGCTGGACTTGTGATCCTGTGGTCCTGGGTTCGATCCCAGGCGCCGGCGAGAAACAATGGGCAGAGTTTCTTTCACCCTATATTCTTGTTACCTAGCAGTAAAATAGGTACCTGGGTGTTAGTCAGCTGTCACGGGCTGCTTCCTGGGGGTGGAGGCCTGGTCGAGGACCGGGCCGCGGGGACACTAAAAGCCCCGAAATCATCTCAAGATAACCTCAAGGATGTGTGAGATAAATATGTGTAATAGGTATGTGTAGTAGGTATGGAGGAATTAGGCCCGGACTCGGTAAATTTAAGGTAACTTAGGTTAGAAAGGCGGGGTCCAAGAGCTAACAGTTCGATGCTGCAGTCATAAATAGTAAAGGCAAAGGCGTGAGCGCACACACGCCTGACCAACACATTAAACACACACGACGGCCTCCCTTCTTTCAGGTCGATGTTCGATCCCCGATCGTCCCAGTTTCAGGGCAGAATTCTCTTACTCCATCCTCATATCCCTTCCACTTGCTATATAGTCATACTGACAATGCTTTCTCTTCATAATTACCCTTACCTTACTTTTTCCCCTCATAATTACCCTTACCTTCCTTGTCTCATAATTACAATCATCCTTACTTTACTTATCTCCCCATAATTAGAGTCACCCTCATCTCCCTCTCCTCCAACCTCACCTCTAACTTACCCACCAGCCTCATACAGTCTTGAAACTCCGAGCACCAAGATACTGACGCTTCCTCTGATGAACCTTGGCCTGGATAGGCTGGGTATTTTGCTGCACGCTTCCGGCCAGGCAAAACCCACGTCAAGTTTGACGCTTGTCGTATCGTGAGAACGGCCGCAGTTCTCATATTGCTCCACTCACGAACCAATATCCCAAATGAGAAAGAGTAATCAGTGTTTTAATCATCTACATTGTTGACTGTATATTGAATCAACCTCACATCAGATTCACCGCCACGCCCTCAACAGTTGATTCTGTTCATACCTAGCTGTGCACGCGCTTGGGAGTCGAGTTGCAGCTCCTGGACCCTGTCTTATAGCTACAATCAGGACTGTATGAACATCAGAGGTCAACGGCTATTAAATATTCTCACATCAAACAAGAAATATTGCTGGTACAAAAGTTGACGTGTTGAAGAGAAATTTAGAAACGTTCAGGCAACAAGTGCCTGACCAACCGGGTTGTAGTGGATATGTGGATCTGCTAGACGCTCCATGCAACAGCCTGTTGGACCAAGTTATCCCAAGTCAAGCCTGGGGAGCAGAACTCTCAGAACCATGTATACAATGACTCACGGCCCTCCTGTGCCTCATAATATATACAGTCAGAGCTTCATACATGTGAAACACGAACACCAGACAAGCCCTGGCCAGTATTCATGAACCATTTACACAACCACTTACGAAACCTGTACATCTTTGCTTAATTAGGACGGCTTTGTTACATTTATTAAAGTTTACGAGCTTTGCAACTTTACAAGCCAACGTCATCATACTTCTAATCACCAGTAGCGCTGCGGAGATAATACACTGCTTAATAAATGTAAACAAAGCCGCCATGATCGAGTCAAGATGTAGGTTTGGTAAATGTTGCCCCCTTGACCCTGGCCTGGAGACGGGAACAACCTACCAACCTCACTACTTTCAAGATACCAATATTACACACTGCCATAGTTTTGTAAATGGTCGCAAAATTTGTTAGATAAAATGGTTTTAGTTTTCGAAGATAAATATAAAATAATCGAGAATTGAAGCGTTACTTTGACAGTTTTAAAAAGGTTCTTTTAAGCTGATGCTTTACATTGCACGCATGAGCGCGCGCGCGCGAGCAGGCACACAACGCTAATAAAAGGGTGGCAAAAAAGGGTTAGGCCTTACTTCTCAACCCGTCCTCTCGAATAGTACATCACATTTTTGACGTACAAGTTCCTTAAGGCCAAAGGCGTATGTGCTAAAAATCATGGGCAGTAATTAAGAGCATGTTGTTAAAGATTCGCTACCTAGAACAAAGTTCCAAGTAGCACAGGCTATGGTGAGCCCGTAGTGCCTTTTTTAAATTAAGAGCAGGCCTTCACTGTAGTAAGACTTAGTTTAATTACTCAGCTTAGGCTAAATTGTATATTTTATCAATAAAGATGTTAATAATAATAAACTAAAAATTATGGCAAAAACGCAAAATTAACGTGATGGCCCGTTTTCTATTGGTGGGTCCTCGGTAAGGTTAAGTTCGGGCAATTTAGTGCATCAGTTCAGTGACGTTGTGACGCTGGAGAGTACGGGCTGCCCTCCCTGGTAGTCACTGTTCAGCACCGTTATGTTCGCACGAGTTCTGGTCACGATGTCGTCCAAGTTATCTGGAACAATAACATTACTTCCCTCATACTGGTCATGTGGTCGTTCTTGCTGCCAACCCGCTGGTGCTGGTCGGTACAGTGAATGTCGTGCTTCTTGCATGGTCAACGTTCGATCCTCGATGGCCCACGTGGCTGGGCACCGTTAATTCCTCTTAACCCGGCTCTAAGCCTGATATAATACATAATACCTGACTACATAATACCAAGTATTATGTAGTCATTGTGGCTTAACACTTTCTCCTGGTGGATCTTGAACTTCACGACCATGTACTGTGAGGCGGCTGAGGGCAGGGAGGAAATGGAAAGACGACCCCACTGTGGCTCGGTGAGGCGTCGAGTAGTCCTGTAAGGCGGCTGAGGGCAGGGAGGAAAAGGAGAGACGACCCCACTGTGGCTCAGTAAGCCGTCGAGTAGTCCTGTAAGGCGGCTGAGGGCAGGGAGGAAAAGGAGAGACGACGACCATGTACGTGATGGTTGCTTTGTGCAGCGCCCCGGGAGCGGACCCGTCAGAGCCGTGTTGCTTCCCTTGAGGAAGACTCGCTGCTCTTGGTGCTCAGGTGAAAGTTCTCCAGCGTGACCTCCTGCAGGAGGTCACACGAGCCACATTACGTCACCGTTGCCAGTGGAAGGTGTTGGCCAACCTCCCGGCATCACGGTACGCCAGCCACTCTGATTTCTTAGGTTAACATTGAATGAGCAACCGAGGACCAATAAAAATGAAATATATATATAGCTTCCAAATGAGGAAGAGTAAAGGTAAATAAACATTGTAACGCAGGAGCGGTAGCATTTGTTAGTTGGCCCAGCGGGGGGAAGAGGAGTTGGGTGGAGTGCCCCTGCAAGCTGGAAGCAACATTAGCTAGTGGGCCCAGCGGGGGAAGAAGAGTTAAGTGCCCCCCCCCCTTCACGCATGGATAGACAGGTTCTTCGTCTTAAGTGAAAGTTTCAGCAGTCTGCCTGCTTGCCTTCCCGTCTGCCTGCTTGGCTGCCTGCCTGCCTGCCACCTAGCTTGAGGGACCAGCCAGCCAGCTACCATTCCACTCACCTCTGTGCTCTATGAGTCTCGGTGCTCATCTGCATATCGTTCTTCTTTCAGATTAACATACTGAAGTTTTACGAGTTTCTTGGCTGGGTATCATTAGAGTCGAGGCTGCAATGGCAGACTTACATCTCCTTTATGCAAATGGTTTCAAGTGTCTTGTGTTTTCATTAGAGGAGGGAAAGGGGGGGGGGGTGGGGGGAGGGAGGGAGAGAGAGAGAAGAGAGAGAGAGAGAGAGGGGGTGGGAAAGAGAGGGGGGAAGATAGAAAAAGGAACAGAGAGGGGAAAAGAGAAAGAGTTCATAAGAACATAATCTCTCTATGAATTACTTGACTGTACTTGTGGTCGTTATCAAACCATTGATGATACTCTAATCTGTAACTTTTGATATGTTATTATTTAGCCAAATGATTTTTGGGTTCAGTTCTTGGGGGTGCACTTCCTCCCACAAGGATGGGTATGGGGTCCATAATCACTCACAAGGATGGGTATGGGGTCCATAATCACTTACAAGGATGGGTATGGGGTCCATAATCACTCACAAGGATGGGTATGGGGTCCATAATCACTCACAAGGATGGGTATGGGGTCCATAATCACTCACAAGGATGGGTATGGGGTCCATTATCACCCACAAGGATGGGTATGGGGTCCACTACTGCCCCACAAGGATGAGTATGGGGTCCACTACTGCCCTATAAGGATGGGTATGGGGTCCACTACCACCCACAAGGATGGGTATGGGGTCCACTACTGCCCCACAAGGATGGGTATGGAGTCCACTACTACCCCACAAGGATGGGTATGGGGTCCACTACTGCCCCACAAGGATGGGTATGGGGTCCACTACTACCCCACAAGGATGGGTATGGGGTCCACTACCACCCACAAGGATGGGTATGGGGTCCACTACTGCCCCACAAGGATGGGTATGGGGTCCACTACTACCCCACAAGGATGGGTATGGGGTCCACTACCACCCACAAGGATGGGTATGGGGTCCACTACCACCCACAAGGATGGGTATGGGGTCCACTACCACCCACAAGGATGGGTATGGGGTCCACTACCACCCACAAGGATGGGTATGGGGTCCACTACCACCCACAAGGTGATATGGGTGGATAATAAATTAACTAAACTCCCTCTTGATTACGAGACAAGAATAATCATAAACGAAACTTAATGAAACTTAAATAGAAAATCTTTTCCGGTTTGTGTAAATTCAATATGTCCGATTTCTACTTTCGAATTGCGTTGAACGTCGGTATGTGTACTATGGTCCTCATCGTTACTATAAGTACTACCAAAACAGGAGGGGGGGCTGATTTAAATCACTGGTTATCTTGAGATGATTTCGGGGCTTTAGTGTCCCCGCGGCCCGGTCCTCGACCAGGCCTCCACCCCCAGGAAGCAGCCCGTGACAACGAACACCCAGTTACCTATTTTACTGCTAGGTAACAGGGGCATAGGGTGAAAGAAACTCTGCCCATTATTTCTCGCCGGCGCCTGGGATCGAACCCAGGACCACAGGATCACAAGACCAGCGTGCTGTCCGCACGGCCGACCAGCTCCCCTTCTGTCCCTTCCCTGTCCCTGTTCCTGTCTGGTGCTGTCCCTTCTTGAGTATTGCTCGGTACTTAATCCCCCTTTTCAGAGCGGGAGAGATCTCTGAATTAGAGGCAATACAGAGAACATATACGGCGCGCATTCAAACGATGAAACATCTAAATTATTTGGATCGTCTCAAAAGCTCAAAATGTACTCTCTGGAAATGAGACGAGAGAAGTATCAAATAATATATACATTAAAGATACGGGAAGGCCAGGGCCCCAAATTTGCACAGTAGAAGGGAACTGTCAGGCGAAAGCGCCAAGCCATTACGACTAAATAGTACTTGGAAGGGATCAAGATAAGGATTTGGGATGGAACATGGAGGAATGGTACCCATCCACTTGGACGGTCGGGGGATTGAACGCTGACCTGCATGAAGCGAGACCGTTGCTTTACCGTCCCGTCCAATTGGTTGGACAGAAGAATAACATGCGGGAGCAAAAAATACGGAAGGAAATGCAGAATAAAACCAGTGAGGAATGAGGTGCCATAGGCGCAATGAAATAACACTGAACATCAGGGGTCCACGGCTATTCAAACCGTCCCAGTAAGCATTGTAAATATTGCCGGAACAAAGGTGGATGTCTTCAACAGGCACTTAGACAAGTTCTCGCAAGAAGTCCAGACCAACCAGGCTGTACTGGCTATATGGACCTGCGGGCTGCTCCAAGCAATACCCTGTTGAACCAAGTTTTCACAGATGTAGTCTGGCCCCAGACCGGGCTCGGGGAGTAGGATAACTCTCGAAACCCTCTCCTGGTATATTCCCGGTAATCTCACTTTTACTGCTACCTGTTATTGCTAGTCTTCCCATCTTGGTGCCTTATTCTGATAAATGCTTATTTTGTATTGTTAGCCTGTTGTATTGTTAGCCTGTTGTATTGTTAGCCTGTTGCATTGTTAGCCTGTTGCATTGTTAGCCTGTTGCATTGTTAGCCTGTTGCATTGTTAGCCTGTTGCATTGTTAGCCTGTTGTATTGTTAGCCTGTTGTATTGTTAGCCTGTTGCATTGTTAGCCTGTTGCATTGTTAGCCTGTTGCATTGTTAGCCTGTTGTATTGTTAGCCTGTTGTATTGTTAGCCTGTTGCATTGTTAGCCTGTTGCATTGTTAGCCTGTTGTACTGTTAGCCTGTTGTACTGTTAGCCTGTTGTACTGTTAGCCTGTTGTACTGTTAGCCTGTTGGACTGTTAGCCTGTTGGACTGTTAGCCTGTTGGACTGTTAGCCTGTTGTACTGTTAGCCTGTTGTACTGTTAGCCTGTTGTACTGTTAGCCTGTTGTACTGTTAGCCTGTTGTACTGTTAGCCTGTTGTACTGTTAGCCTGTTGTACTGTTAGCCTGCTGTACTGTTAGCCTGCTGTACTGTTAGCCTGCTGTACTGTTAGCCTGCTGTACTGTTAGCCTGCTGTACTGTTAGCCTGTTGTACTGTTAGCCTGTTGTACTGTTAGCCTGTTGTACTGTCAGCTATTGGCTCCCTGCTCCTCGTTACAAAGTGCCGGATAATAACTATTAACGTGTAAACTATCATTTACGCGGCAAAGTTTCGGTCCAGGACGGACCGAAACTTTGTCGTTTCTTCACCTTCTAATTCACGGTTTGGTCAACAATAACTTAATTATCACAGCTTAGACCCCCCTTGCCGTTTTTACAACTCTATTGCTTTCCATGTCGACCCTCCCATACACGAGAACACCCAAAGAGGAAACTAGATTTATTCCTCCAAGGAGTGCCGGACCAACCGGGCTGTGGTGGGTATGTGGGCCTGCGGGCCGCTCCAAGCAACAGCCTAGTGGACCAAGCTCTCACAAGTCAAGCCTGGCCTCGGGCCGGGCTTGGGGAGTAGAACAACTCCCAGAACCCCATCAACCAGGTACAGTCGTGCTGTGCTCAGGTGAGACTTGTCGATGGCAGGAGGGTAATCGACCCCCCACACGAAGACTCGCCCTCTCTCGCACAAAGCGCGCACCTCATCAATGGGATCTTAGTGTACACAAAGAAGCCGCCGAACAGGGAACGGTGACCCACATATATATTCACGAGCCCATATACACAACCACAGGTATATATATTATATAATCTTCATTATAGGTTATCTTGAGACGATTTCGGGGCTTAGCGTCCCCGCGGGCCGGTCCTCGACTAGGCCTCTTTTTTGTTACACCCCCGCCCCCAGGAAGCAGCCCGTAGCAGCTGTCTAACTCCCAGGTACCTATTTACTGCTAGGTGAACAGTGCATCAGGATGACAAATTCTTCAAATTCTGCAAATTCTTTGTTTCCGCATCCGCCGGGGATCGAACCCCGAACCTAAGGACTACGAATCCCGAGCGCTACCCACTCAGCCGTCAGGCCCCTTGGTATATGGTAAATATATATTAACTATTGGCCCCCAGCATCATCCTTCATACTGAGGCCACGTGGAGTATCAAGGTAAAGAGTTTTTCTGATGCACGTTAGCCTGGGGGATCATTCAACCTTGACAAGCACAAGCAATATTTTATTATATATATATATATATATATATATATATATATATATATATATATATATATATATATATATATATATATATATATATATATATATATATATATATATATATAATCTTTGGACAACACCCACCAGTGGGACTCGAACCCAGAAAGCACAACTACCTTCCAGTAGCTGGCATAACTAGTATGCTTTAACCCACTACGCCATCAGACCTTACAAAAGAAGTAGATAGTTCGAGATATATATATCTCAAACATCTCTACCTCCCGAAGGCACCAGATGAGTGAGGGGTCAGTCTGCAATTTTCGTCAAGCCACTGTCAATGTGAGAGAACTCGTGTCCAGCTTATAAGCCTATACTTGCATAAACCACAAGTGAAGATAAACAATTAATATATATATATATATATATATATATATATATATATATATATATATATATATATATATATATATATATATAATTATATGTGTACGCGCGCGCACACAAATACAAAATTCTCAGGGGAATTGACAGGGTAGACAAGGATGGATTATTTAACACGGGTGGTCCACGCACAAGGGGACACAGGTGGAAGCTGAGTACCCACATGAGCCACAGGGACATTAGAAATAACTTTTTCAGTGTCAAGAGTGGTTAATAAATGGAATGCACTAGGAAGTGATCTGGTGGAGGCTGACTCCATACACAGTTTCAAATGTAAATATGAGAGCCAGTAGGCTCAGTAATCTGTACATCAGTTGATTGACAGTTGAGAGGCGGGATCAAAGAGCCAGAGCTCAACCCCCGCAAGCACAACTACGTGAGTACACACACACACACACACACACACACACACACACTCACACACACACACACACACACACACACACACACACACACACACACACACCAAACCCTAGTGCCTGTATGTCAGCTTCAAACTACATATTGACTTAACAACTAAGTGTAAACTACATGTGGTTTACGTTTCTTCAAAACACGGAGACCGCTGTGAGGGATACACACCGATGCTCATCTCACTGAAACTAGCTTTGTGAGTGTTATTACATATGAAAATGAGCACTGGCAAGGGCTGCCATTATGACCAGGCTGATAACTGTGATTCTCGCTGGAGCCGTCAGAGGTCAAGCACTCATCCCGGGGCGCAAGAAGCTACATTATGCACTCGGGAGCCCTCGGCACTCAAGACTCGAGAGGCAAGTCGAGGACGCTGACCCTCAAGTGAAGTGTTCGATCGGAGTTGAGACACTTACTGCCTTTAGCAGCGTGGTGTAGAGTTTTGTGCGGGCTAAGGATGCCTGCAACGGCCCGCAAGGCAAAACAGGCCTCCTTCCCAAACTATTTTATTGGTACAAATTTGTAGTGCTTTATTGGGGGGACTTGGAGCACAGGATACGTGGTTCCCGCCAATCACACCGAAACTACGAAGTTGGAACAACATTCGAACAAGTTTTAACACCACCTAACCTGTTAAAACCAATATAGCAAGTTGTAACAACGTTCAAATACGTCATAAACACGTTAAGCCAAGATGTAACAACTTTATTACGGCCGATCTGGGCCTTTGTCAACACCGGGTTACGAGTTGTAACAAGCGGAAAATAGAGACAGTTTTGGTTTGTGTTTCCAGGGCTGCAGGTGTCCAAGATAGTTAACAGTGTTCCGTAATGAGCCGTTTGAGATGTGAGAAAGGTGGGTGGTGGAGCGAAACATGCATATCATGATTTACTGCTTCTATCGGTCATCAGTCTTGCCAGATTGCTCACCATTAACTTCTTTATCAGGAATTTATGTGCCTTAATTCTGCGTAAGTCGGTAGCGTCGTTTTTATCCTCATTCCTGAAGATCGGTTCTTTCTGTTGCGAGCAAATCTCTCGTGTGGGGTGGACAAGGTCGACCTTGGGAACGGACGACGGGTCGTTCATCAAGCATTTACGCAACCATGTACGAAACCTGTACATCTTTCCTTTAATAATGGCGGCTTTCTTTATATTTATTATTGTTATAAACAATCCTCGTAGTGCCTCGAAGCTCATGAACTGTTTAATAAATGTAAATAAAGTCCCCATTATTAAGCAAAGATGTACAGGTTTCGTTAGTGGGTGCGTAAATGCTCGATTAATCTTGGCCTTGGACGGGTTATCGCCACTCCCCCGGACAAGAAGATCGCGGCCTTATTTTCTTCGCCTGTAAACAAAAACCAATCTAATGAAGACTGTCTGAAGACACTCAAGCTCTTAATAAAAAAATTTTGTTTAATAATTTTCTCTATTTTTATTCTGGATGTATTCAGCAAATCAAGTTATAAGTTGATTTTTCATTTCTTTCGAAAACAATCTATTTATTTCAAACTATATTTCCTTAATTTTTATATAGTTAATAATTTTCCCTTCACTACTTCGACCTGTAAAAGTCAAACTAATTTACGTAGGCTGCTGCAGTTGTCTAAACTCTCCAGCAACCTCTGGCGGTATATTTTGAAGACGTAGTTAACGAAGCCTCGTGCGTGGTGTTGGGGTCGGCTGGGGCTCCCCGAGGGCCCCTGTAGCGGGGCTTTACCATTATGGTTGAGGACCAAACACGAATATTGATAAGAGGACAGCCAGGCGGAGGTCGGGCGGGTAGAGGGCAGCCAGGCGGAGGTCGGGCAGGTAGAGGGCAGCCAGGCGGAGGTCGGGCAGGTAGAGGGCAGCCAGGCGGAGGTCGGGCGGGTAGAGGGCAGCCAGGCGGAGGTCGGGCAGGTAGAGGGCAGCCAGGCGGAGGTCGGGCAGGTAGAGGGCAGCCAGGCGGAGGTCGGGCGGGTAGAGGGCAGCCAGGCGGAGGTCGGGCAGGTAGAGGGCAGCCAGGCGGAGGTCGGGCAGGTAGAGGGCAGCCAGGCGGAGGTCGGGCGGGTAGAGGGCAGCCAGGCGGAGGTCGGGCGGGTAGAGGGCAGCCAGGCGGAGGTCGGGCAGCCACCTAGTGGCGATATTGGGACTGTTTTCAAGGACGTAAAACAAACAAAAAATCGCTCAGGATTTTTGTTTCCACGTTAAGGCGGGTCAAGTTTGATGTTGGGAATGAGGAGCGTCCATCCCCAGCCGTACGTGCTCGCTGGCACGCTGCTTGCAGAATAAATGGAGCAATAAACTTCCCAGATAACTATGGTTCGCATGGTTCGGGGGCCTATGTGAACAAGGGCGACCATCTTCCTTGTCCAACCCTATGTGCTTTTGGCAAGCTGTGACTCACCGTGTTCAGCCCTGATGTAAGACTCCCTCATAACAACAGTGTGGCTCGGGTCATGTTAGAGTGTACACCTCGCTTGTTTAGCACTCCACATATTCCAACCGAAGGAATTACACTTGAGACAACCGGTGGAAAAATTAGGTTAAGTTAGTTAACTTGTGCTGCAGCACTACAACTACTTATTAGTTGCAAAGATAATGGCAGTCCAATAACTTAACGCGTTATTTGCCCTCAAAGACTCAATTTGCTGGATAGTGTACATGGAGGCAATTAGTTGTTTGGAACATAACAATCAAGGTAACTGCAGAAGTCCTATTGGCCCATACGAAGCAGCTCCTATTTATATCCACGCAATCTTCTTTATATATATATATGTATAACCTACGTTTAAAACAATTAAGGGATCCTACGTCTATTATGTTACGCGGTCATTGGTTTCACAATTCGACAACCCTGTTATCGAACCCTGTCACATATGTTAGAGATGTGACGTATGGAGTTATGATTGGTTGAAGCCTACGATGTAAATGGCTGTTACTGGTGTGCCTGGACAATGGAAGACGTGTTAGTTTATATGCCTGACTGGCATCATTATTGATTAAATAGTATCTTAAGAATATAACCGAACATAAGAATTAAAATAAAGTGCAGTAGGCATATTGGCCCACAAATGGCAGCTCCTATTTACTTCCACTTAAACTCATTCATATATGAGTAACATTCGCTTGAAACAAGTGATCCCACGTCCAATATATTACCCTAAACTCTGTTCCCCAAATTAACAATCCTGTTCCCTAACCAGTATTTACCTAGGTCTTTCCTAAATCTAAACTTATCTAACTTGTATTCATTGTTGTGTGTTCTATTTTGTGTTGATATATTTGTTGATATATATTATATATATAATGTTATATATCAACATCTATATATATTATACATATAGATGTTGATATATTATATATACAAGACTTATTAATATCCTCTTTGTCCCATTCGTTCACTCCATCCATTCGTCAGTCATGTCATCCCTAACTCTTTTTTCCTTTCTAGACAATGTAAATTAAGTGTTCTAACTATAATAGTTAGGAGCAAGGGAGGAATCCCGATCATATGTGGCATTCTTCCAAGAAAGGGAGTGGGAAATGAATGGATATCGAGGGCACTTGGTGTCAATTGCCGGCTGGAAAGATATTGCAAATCAAATGCAATATCTTTCATAGACAACTGGGAACACTTCTATGGAAGAAATGAAATGTATGCTCGTGATGGGGTGCATCTATCGAGAGCTGGGGTTGTTGCTGTTGCGAACTCGCTAGAAGAAGTGGTTAGAGGTGTTTGTTTGGGTTTAAACTGTTAGTCGATAGAGGTATGGGAATTGATTTGGAGGAAGGAGGTAATAAAAGTATGTGTTTGTGGGAGAAAGGAATTGGCAAAACGATCAGGGAAAGAGAAGGTCCGCAAAATAACAATTCACTTAGGGTATATTACACTAACAGTAGAAGTCTAAGAAATAAAATTAACGAATTAAATGCTCTTGTCTGCACAGAAAAAATAGATATTATTGCACTTACCGAAACGTGGATGAATGTAGAAAATAGAGAACTATTAGCTGAATATCAAATATATGGATTTAAACTATTTCACACAGATAGATATATTAGACGAGGAGGTGGAGTAGCCATATATGTTAGGGACAATTTGAAATGTAGTCTCAAAGAGGGAATCAAAACAGAGCCACACACAGAAACTATTTGGATTGAATTAAACGAAAAAGCTAATAATATTATAATAGGAGTAATATATAGGCCACCAAATTTAGACAGAATGGAAGCAAAGCATATATGGGATGAAATATCTAGAGCATCTAGATCTAACAGTATTTATGTCATGGGTGACTTTAATTTTAGCGGAATAAACTGGTTGAACAAAACAGGGAATAGTGAAGCAGAAGATTTTCTAGAATTAATTGACGATTGCTTTCTTACGCAACACATTAAGGAACCAACACGGGAAAATAATATTTTAGATTTAGTGTTAACTAACAGGGAAACGCAAATTAATGACATCGAAATAGGGAGTGAGCTTGGGAGCAGTGATCACAAAGAAATCAGATTTAGCATAGAATGGAATAGACCAGTAGGAGAAAATTCTGTTAAAGTGCCAGATTTTCGAAAAGCTGATTTTAATAGCCTAAGAAATTTTTTGGGTCAAATTGATTGGAAAGGCTTGGGTATGGGGTGTGGGCCGGTCTTGGAGCGAGACATGAACCCAGCGATAGGTGACTTAAATGGGGATTTCGATGTGGATTCAATATATAACTTATTTAAGAATATTCTAAACAAAGCACAGGAACGTAGTATACCATACAAATTGAATAGATCGTATACTAATGACCCAAAGTGGATAACAAAGAATTTGAAGAACCTTATAGGTAAAAAGAGAGCTTGGTACAAAAGGATTAAAAATGGGGAGGTCACTTTAGAACAGGAATTCGTACAACTGGTTAGAAATGTTAAAAAAGAGATAAGGAAAGCAAAAAGAAACTATGAAGTTCGCATAGCAGGGCAAGCAAAGACAAATCCTAAAGGGTTTTTTCAGTTATATCGTACTAAGACTAGGGAAAGGATAGGTCCATTAAAAACTGAGACAGGTCAAATAACAGATAGTGATGAAGAGATGAGTAGTATTTTTAATAAATATTTTGTATCTGTATTTACTAAAGAGGAACTTAACAATATGCCTTCAGCCGAACAAGTCTATGTGGGTGGGGACGAGGACAGGTTGACGAGTTTAGCAGTTACCAGGGAGGATGTTCTTAAACAAATAGTAAAACTCAAACCAAACAAATCCCCAGGGCCGGATGAAGTGTTTGCTAGGGTGCTTAAAGAATGCAAAGAGGAGCTTTGTGACCCACTGTCAACCATATTTAATAAATCAATAGAGTCAGGCAGAGTGCCAGAGTTTTGGAAAGTTGCTAATGTGATACCAGTTTTTAAGAAAGGAGATAGATCACTTGCGTCTAACTATCGACCAATTAGCCTAACGTCTATTGTGGGAAAGTTACTCGAATCTATAATAGCAAATAAAATTCGTCTTCATCTTGAAAAACATAAATTAATAATTGAGTCACAACATGGTTTTATAAATGGCCGTTCATGTTTAACAAATTTGTTATCTTTTTATTCTAGCATTGTTGAGGCAGTTGATAGTGGTAAGGATTGCGATGTTGTATACCTTGACTTTAGCAAAGCTTTTGATACAGTGCCACATGAAAGACTGATTAAAAAAATAGAGTCTCATGGTATTGGGGGTGCTATATTAAGCTGGATTAGGGCATGGCTATACCAAAGGAAACAGAGAGTTAGTATAAATGGAATCAAGTCAGAGTGGGAAAATGTTGTAAGTGGAGTGCCTCAAGGCTCTGTCCTGGGACCTCTGTTGTTTATAATATATATAAATGATTTAGATTCAGGTTTGAGTAGCAACATTTGCAAATTTGCCGATGATACGAAAATCGGTAGGGAAATTAATTCGGAGGAGGACTCACTATCACTTCAAGTTGATCTAGATAGGGTTTTGAAATGGTCAAAGGATTGGCAGATGCAGTTTAATGCTGATAAATGTAAAGTTCTGAGGTTAGGTAATGATGATAGAGTTACAAGATACGAGCTAGATGGTGTTGTGATTGCGAAGTCGGATTGCGAAAGGGATCTGGGAGTTATGATTAGTAAGAATTTAAAACAAAAGGATCAATGCATAAATGTTCGTAATAAGGCAAATCGGACACTTGGATTTATTAATCGCAGCGTTAGTAACAAGACACCTGGTGTGGTTCTCAAGCTATATCTTGCTCTAGTTAGGCCCCATTTAGATTATGCAGTTCAGTTTTGGTCGCCATATTATAGAATGGATATAAATTCACTTGAACGTGTCCAGCGTAGGATGACTAAGTTAATTCCCCAAATTAGAAATCTTTCATATGAAGAAAGATTAACAAAGCTTAAGTTGCATTCACTGGAAAGGCGAAGAGTTAGGGGTGACATGATAGAGGTTTACAAGTGGATGAATGGACATAACCGGGGGGATATTAATAGGGTATTAAAAGTATCAACACAGGACAGAACACGAAACAATGGATATAAATTGGATAAGTTTAGATTTAGGAAAGACTTGGGTAAATACTGGTTCAGTAACAGGGTTGATGATTTGTGGAACCAATTGCCGCGTAACATTGTGGAGGTGGGGTCCCTCGATTGTTTCAAGCACGGGTTGGACAAGTATATGAGTGGGATTGGGTGGTTATAGAATAGGAGCTGCCTCGTATGGGCCAATAGGCCTTCTGCAGTTACCTTTGTTCTTATGTTCTTATGTTCTTAAGTGTTTTTCAGTCTTTCATAATGGAGGTTTCTAATCTGTGGTATCAACTGAACGCGTTCATGTGAATTTATGTCCATATATACAGTATGGCGACCAAAACTGAACTGCATAATCTAAATAACTGGAGAAAAACACCAGGTGTTTTGTTGCTAACGATTCTAGAAATAAATCCCACTATTCTATTTGTATTATTCCGAACATTTATCCACTGATTTTGCCGCGTCGATGAGCCTTGAGCCTAATTCTTTGATAAATAAGCTCTTAGCACACTTCCCCAGGGGCCATGTCTCGGGCACTGGGAACGTTAACAAATGTTACATGCTATTGCTATTTATAAAATGTTACATATAAACAATGTTACATGTACTTGCTATTCAAATAACATTTGATAGCACTGTGATGTTCGTAAGCTCGTAAAATATCTCAATATCTTTGTTTATATATCTAGTAACATTTCTTCCAAGATATTCCCGTTTGTGATTATATATATTAACGTGAGTGTCTTTCTTCGCCAGAGTGTCGGCCGTGTTCGGAAGAAGAGCTTCTTCAGCTGTACTGTGCAGCTGACTTCGTGGCTCGAGGCTCCATAGTTGGGGTGACTGATGACACCACACTCAGTCGCACCATCATCACCGTACGGGCCACCAAGCTCTTCCAGCAGACCTCTCCCATCTTCAGGCACTCGGGGGCCCACAACCCCTCCAAGAATGCGGAGAAGCAAGAGGAAGAAGAATTGCTAAGCAACTTCTTGCTGGACGACGAGGGCGGGTACCTTGGTCACGTGGAAGTGCCGCTACAGTGTGGGGCGAGGGGAGGCGAAGGGGAATTTCTAGTGATGGGGGTGATGCGTTTAGGGCACCCCCTTCTGCGGTGTGCCCCGAAGCACCAGGACTGGGTACGCCTGGCTATGAGCGCCCACACTAGCGCCCAGTGTATTCTCGAGACGTGAGACATCACACTCTGCCCACAGGCATCACCGCTCCTTATTCCTACGAACTCATTCCATATTGTCGAGTCAGTATAAACTATAAAAGTGAACAATTTAAGGAATCTGGAGAGTGTGACTGGGGAACAAGACGGTGTGAATTATTTAACAAACTTTCATAGCAGTAAAGACGCTATGGCGTGTGATTTGTATGTTAAATAGCCAGTCATTTTGCTATTTTTGGATTGAAAACGAACAACTTCGGTACAATATTAGACACTAAAATTTATTGTCACTGATTACATAAAGTATAACTTTCTAGCCTACTTAGAGCTACAGAGCCAAAAAGGAAAACTAGATGTCCTATCACATCCACATCTTGTGTTCCAACTTGGCACTACAGAAATGGTGAAGACTGACCGATCACAAACACGTCTATACTCGTAACAGAACAAAAACATGTTTAAATCCTGAAAAAAACTAGTGTTCAAACTCTTACAAATATATCGCGAAAGTCCTGAAAAAATAGATTCAGTGTGCCTGGGGAGTCTTCCTTGTGTTTAAAGAAATCAATAGACAAGTAGTTGAGTGCTAAAGTGAGGTGCCTCCTGGGCGTGTACTCACCTAGGTGAACTCGTCTAGTAGTGTTGTGACACGGTTGTCAGGTGTTGAATACTTTAGTGATAACATTGTTCACCATCAGAACAGTAATATGATTAAGGTGTTCAAGTTCTCTACTTGTGTTCACCCTACTTTATAAATCGTTTTATTTTTCCTGAAAAAGTGCCTCTAGCCCTCAACAATCTATTTTTGATCTCCAACTCATTTGGCTCATTATAACTATGTGTACAAAGTTGTTTTCTTGTAAATTATATTTTTATAATTTATCACTAAAATAGCAACGTTCTATGCTTGCGAGATTTGCTGCGTTAAGAACTGGTTTCAAAAATCTCTGGAGAAAACGGGCGTAATGAGGAATTAAAGAGGGCAAACTGAAGTATGATGCCCCACATGAGGCTTTCACGTGGTACAAATTCCATTTACAAACACGTGGGAGGCCTTCTCTCGCTGGTGCGGGAGGTGCAATAATTCTCGGTGTACAAAGTTGTAGGAATTATCTCTTTTTAAGGTGATTCAGATCTTGAGGTGCCCAGTTCTGAAGTGTCCAACTCTTGGCGAGCCAATTCTTGAGGTAGTCCAGTTCCTGATGTGTCCAGTTCTAACGATGCCCAATTCTATTGATGCCATTGTCAATACAATGTCTACTGACAATGAAAGTGACTTTACTGTGAATATATTTTATTACTATTGAATATTCTAGATGATGCAATTCTAATTGGGGTTAATTTTTATTGATTTTTGCTTACCAGACATACCTGTAACATACCTGGAGAGGGTCTCTATAGTTCTTTTCCCCGAGAAATAAGATTGGATTGTCTAAAGATGAAAATTATAAATATATGTATACTATGAATGTCATTAACTTTGGAGTTTCCCCATTATTTGACCTACAGATGACCTAAATTGAACACAAAGTTTCGCCTGTAACCTAAAGTCAATATAACATTTAACTTATGTTCAACCATCTTTGTAAAAGTCATACAAATATTGATCTTATTCCATCAAAAATTATCAAAATGTTATGCAAATTATTTATTTTCGTAGTGAAAATTTAAGGAAAAATTGATTTTAATTTAAAAAATTAAAAATGATTACCTTAGTATTGGTGCATCAATTGAGGCAATCCCCCCCCCCCCCAGTGGACAAGACACAGAACTGGTCAATGATAAGAAGCAAGTTTTCCCGCATAAAAATCTTATTTATTCTTGTGATGTAAATTCGTAACCTGTGTTTTTGCTAATCTTTTCTGCTGCGTCTCATAACTGTATATTTTCCTTATTTTCTTCTTCTTGTGTTTTTATCTATGAATCTAAAGGTGCCAATAGATTTACCCGTGTCAATTTTATGTATATATGTGGTGTAGAGGTATTACAAATATCTATAAATGTGTATATATATACAACAGCTGCAAGGGCATACTTATTGATTGATCTCAGTACCGTTCCGCTTAACTGCTGTACACATGCGTTTGTCATTTGACAGATGTATATAGGCACAGCTCGTCACTTGACGTGTGTGTACACAAGTGCACTCCTCACTTGGCAGATGTACAGATACGTTCGTCACTTGACAGACGTACACAGATACGTTCGTCACTTGACAGACGTACACAGATACGTTCGTCACTTGACAGACGTACACAGATACGTTCGTCACTTGACAGACGTACACAGATACGTTCGTCACTTGACAGACGTACACAGATACGTTCGTCACTTGACAGACGTACACAGATACGCTCGTCAATTGACAGATGTACACATACGTTCGTCAATTGACAGATGTACACAGATACGTTCGTCACTTGACAGATGTACATATGTACATTCAACACAACCACAACTGCTCCAATATAAATTTCCACTCATTAAGTATCAAATCCTGTTGGTTTTCTTACCATTATTTCAACCATTTAAAAATAAAACTGTTTACCACAAATCTGACCCCTCAAAGAAAACATTATTTTTAGGATAAACTTTTATTTTTTTAGAGAGAAAGAAGTACTGAATGTAAGGAAGGGGGGATCTTGCCTTTGTCTCCTACACAATGAAACTAGTCGCGAATTTAGAAATTAATTGATTAACAATATGTGGTCAAGGCCTGAGTGTATATAACTATTGTCACATTGTTGTTTCAACCGTGAATTCGTCGTGCCAAATTAGCTTTTTCCTTCCGTTTTATTTGTTTTGTTCTTCTGTGTTGTTTTATCTTCTGTTTTTTTTTGTTTTCTTTTAATTTCATTCTATTATTATTTGTTTTTGTTATTGAACTGTACTTATGTAAACATGTCTTGTCTGTATATATTGTATGATGATTGCAAGTGAATATATTTGAATTGATTAAAAGCCTATTGTATTATTTATCTTGCCTCGATGACTGACGCACTGAATAAAACTAATATATTATTGACGCTAAATATTGAATCGGAAAAGTGGTAAGCTGGTTACCACATTAATTAAATAAATTATTTACCTCCATTAGTTCTCAATAAAAACATATTTCCCAAATAAAATAATATATTCTGGTTTTCCACACATCTATGATCAGTGTTCCATGTATTTACTGTTATATTTTATTAACTTAATCATACGTAAAAAATTTCATGAACAAATAGATTAAAATTTGCATACCAGAAGGGAAGGGAACTATCAGGAGAGAGCGCCAAGCCATTACGACTATATAGTACTGGGAAGGGGTCAGGATTAGGATTTGGGATGGGCCGGGTGAAAGGAATGGGGCCCAACCACTTCGGGGACTGAACGCCGACCTGCATGAAGCGAGACCGTCGCTCAGAGGGCTACAACTACGACAAGCAACTACCCTACAACCGCCAGTACTGGTCATAACAAATCAGATATGCCCACGCATAACGCACCCGTCTTAAAAAATCTCCCAGTTAAAATACACCAATAGATTAAACTCATTTTTGCCAACATTCAAGGATAAAAAACAAAGGCAAAGAACAAACTGCCCTTCATAAATTACCTCCTCACTGAGACAAATGCAGTATTTGGAGCTTTCACAGAAACCCATGGACAGTGAGATCATATATTATATCAGAATATAATCTATGTAGATATGATAGATATATGATAGGGTAAACAGATCACATGGAGGAATAGGTTTGTATATTCTGCTCTCGTATGCTCGGAGCTCCTTAAGGGGGGTATGAGTTGATTTCCAAAAAAAATGCATTAAATGAAAACTAATTCAATTTCAAACTTTTTTGACTAGTTGTATATGAAAAGGGTATCATCTGGTCCAAGTCTCAGCATCATAGCATAAATAGGAAGGGAGACAAAAAATATTGAAATAGGTGTCAAAAAATTTCCAAAATGGTCAATAGCGATTATCAAACACAAGTGTTAACTAAAATCATGTCTATGACTCAGCTATCACAATAGCATATATTTAAAAAAATATAATTAGTTTTATTAAAAGTTAAAAAAAAAAAAAAAAAAAAAATCAATTTGATTTTTCTTATTTGTTTATCGGACGATTTGCATGAAACATATACACCTGACTGCACGTAAGCCTATATGTAAGGGAGCCAATTTTGGAGAAAATTGGTTGATGTCAACCTCAGCCAAAGATAGCAGTACCTTAGACAAATATTTTCAAGCTTTATTTTTCAAGTAGCATAAACGACTTCAAACCCTTTCATTTTAATTCTATTTACATGAAACTTACATCTTATATGTAGAGTTTATGTCTCTAAAATCTGTTGGAAGCGTTTTTTTCCTGAGTTCATTTATTGATTTGATAAATAGCAATAAACATGAAATATTTGCACAAGTTTTTGGGGAACTTTGATTATTTGTATTAGGAAAACTAAAGATGTTTGGGAAAATCCCCTCCAACAGATCCTTTATTATATGCTGTCAGAAAAGTGTCATGGAATGATTATATCTGAAAAGGTGAAAGGTTTGAACTCACTTGAAAATGTGTAATATTCGTTGAAAAAATAATTAAATCTCCCTTTCTATTTAGGCTACAGTACTGAAACTTGGAACAATTGCAGCCCTTTTCATATACAACTAGTCAAAAAATATTGGTTGACATTGAACAAAGTTTAAAAAAACTAACTCATGGCTCCTTATTAACTTTACAAATGAGGTGGTAGATGTACTGGGAGTAAAAATATGTAAAATAAACTAAGTTATTATTCTAATATAGAAACTGCCAGATGCACCGGTTGAAGATGACAAAACAGATAAACAAAATAGAGAATAGCCTCGATAATCTGGCAAACCCATACCAGATATTATCTTCCTATGAGACTTCAACGTGCCCAGTCTAATAATAGAATAGCGAACAGTAATATTATAAAAGGAAATCTAGATATATCCAACTACAGGTCAGAGAACGGCTTAGATTCTATGACAAATAGAATCTTAAACAAATTTTCGCTCAACCAGTCAACTACAAACTAAAATATTTTAGATCTGATCTTCATAATGACGAAATAATCAAACATTACACTCTCAAATACCAAATACTTAGATCGCAATCTCATTAAAGTGCAAACTAACATCAATACTCTTAATAGGTCTAAACAAATTATCACGCGAGAGGGGTTATTCAGGTCATTCAATTGATACATTTTTAAAAATAAAAGGATATTCTGAGAAAATTATACAGGGAACTGACAAACATTCAATGGGAAACTTTTCTATTAAAAATCTCATGCAAGAAATAGAACTGACTGACTTCTGAAGCATATAGTCTGTTCCTTCGCGGTAAGCCAGGAAGGGGACCAACATGGAAAGAGAACTGAAGACGGCACTACTAAAGAGGGGATAAAAAAAGGGAAGGAAAAAAGAAGGGAAGTTTTCGACTGGGCAGCAGATGATAACATGATGTTTAACAGTGATAAATTCCTGGTACATAGGTATGGAAAAAATTATTACCTTAAACCTACAAGGAACAAAACACAATCAAATCTGCCCATAGTAGGAAAGGAACGTGTAAAGGATCTGGGAATAATGATGCCTGACCCCTAATGTTTATGGACCATAAGAAGCAAGTACTGTAAGTAATTATCAAAAGAAGGCACCAAACCGGGAAGGCTATGTAGCACCAGACCATAACAAGCACATATCCACTATATGTGAGCCTGCGGGCCAGCTCCTGTGCCAGGTAAGTCCACTACGGGCTCACCATAGCCCGTGCTACTTGGAACTTGTTCCGAGTAGCTGAATCTATAACAACAACCTGCGGGCCGCTCGAAACAGCAGCCCGTTGGACAAAGTTATCACAAGTCGAGCCTGACCTCAGGCCAGGCTTCGGGAGGAGTAGTACTGGAATTCTCTCCAGGTAAACTCCAGGTATGGCACCGCTGATTGCTAATGTGCATCTCTCACCCATTCGACAGCAAAGGGTTGCAAGGCCTTATTTAAAGAACAAGTTCATTCCCTTGTTGAGTATACACCGTTTTCCTGAATGGCCTCCCCACTCCCCCTTCCTTTACCCGAATTCTGAACAAGATAGAGCACCGTACTAGAAAGCTCCTATCTAAACATGGCCCATTTTAGCTGAACTGGTTAGTTTATCAGAGCCATGAACCCTGGAGAGATGTCGACGAGCTTACTGTTAAGTAGAAGGCCAATGTATTCAAGGTTCACCACCTGACCCAACCTCGTGGGTCTTAAGTTGGTAAGAACCAGCAAGTCATAAGTTGGTAATCACAACACTAGGCGAACACTTTGTTCAGAGTAGCTGAATCTAAAAAAAACAACAACTAGGCGCTCACTTTGAAGAGATTTAAGAGTCCCTGAATCTTGTAGTAATCACCCTGAAGCCATCAACACTGCCACTCTTCTGGTCAAAAAGAGTGCCCAGCAGCTGGACACCCTCATAAATATTTAATACTGTCAAGCAGCAGCAGTATGACAGTACGTCAAGCAGCAGCAGCAGCAGTCACGTAGTAAGGACTGACATTTTAAATGCGAGCTCAGCACAGTATATCCTTTCACGACTAAAGACCACATTCACTCCAAACATCTCCCACTTAAAGGCTACTCATACCCGTGCCACCTCTGGCTGGCTTAACCATCATCAATCACCAGGCGCTCAGCCACCTTACGCTAGCTGTGCCATTCTCAAAACATCACTCCATCAGCGACCATTCATTCCTAGTGTCTCGCATCTGGATCATGCATTAAGTCACGTCAACCGACCTTATTATGAGGGCAGCCACGTCATCCTCTTACTATCATAACTGTAATTTACCATTAAAGTTCATTCCAAATGAACAACTCATTAAATAAATCAAATCCACGGTCAGGATTCAGATGAGCTGATGTAGGATTGTAGTTTCAATAGCAATTGTACATCAATACTTGTACAAAAATGCAGAGCAAGCCACGAAGCAGCCAACTGCCTCGTGGCTTGAAGTTTTAATAGCAACATTATCACCATGCCTACTGAATCCTAAGTTTACTTTAAAAGAAAGAGAGAGAGAGAGTGAAAGAGAAAGAGAGAAAGAGAAAGAAAGAGAGAGAGAGAGAGAGAGAGAGAGAGAGAGAGAGAGAGAGAGAGAGAGACAGAGAGAGAGAGACAGAGAGAGAGAGAGAGAAAGAGATTGTTGAGACAGCAAGGTAACCTGGAGAGGGTAATTAGTGGGTCCGCAACAGGTGTGTTACGGCAGGTACCCAGTAGCCTTGTCCAGCCAGACACGCGCGCACCCACAGTGGGTACCCCACGTGTCGTCCTAGCTGGTACCCGCGTCTCGCCAGCTGGTACCCGCGTCTCGCCAGCTGGTACCCGCGTCTCGCCAGCTGGCACCCGCGTCTCGCCAGCTGGCACCCGTGTCTCGCCAGCTGGCACCCGCGTCTCGCCAGCTGGCACCCGCGTCTCGCCAGCTGGTACCCGCGTCTCGCCAGCTGGTACCCGCGTCTCGCCAGCTGGCACCCGCGTCTCGCCAGCTGGTACCCGCGTCTCGCCAGCTGGTACCCCCGCATCTCGCCAGCTGGTACCCCCGCATCTCGCCAGCTGGTACCCCCGCGTCTCGCCAGCTGGTACCCCCGCGTCTCGCCAGCTGGTACCCCCGCGTCTCGCCAGCTGGTACCCCCGCGTCTCGCCAGCTGGTACCCCCGCGTCTCGCCAGCTGGTACCCCCGCGTCTCGCCAGCTGGTACCCCCGCGTCTCGCCAGCTGGTACCCCCGCGTCTCGCCAGCTGGTACCCCCGCGTCTCGCCAGCTGGTACCCCCGCGTCTCGCCAGCTGGTACCCCCGCGTCTCGCCAGCTGGTACCCCCGCGTCTCGCCAGCTGGTACCCCCGCGTCTCGCCAGCTGGTACCCCCGCGTCTCGCCAGCTGGTACCCCCGCGTCTCGCCAGCTGGTACCCGCGTCTCGCCAGCTGGTACCCGCGTCTCGCCAGCTGGTACCCGCATCTCGCCAGCTGGTACCCCCGCATCTCGCCAGCTGGTACCCCCGCATCTCGCCAGCTGGTACCCCCGCATCTCGCCAGCTGGTACCCCCGCATCTCGCCAGCTGGTACCCCCGCATCTCGCCAGCTGGTACCCCCGCATCTCGCCAGCTGGTACCCCCGCATCTCGCCAGCTGGTACCCCCACATCTCGCCAGCTGGTACCCCCGCATTTCGCCAGCTGGTACCCCCGCATCTCGCCAGCTGGTACCCCCGCATCTCGCCAGCTGGTACCCCCGCATCTCGCCAGCTGGTACCCCCGCATCTCGCCAGCTGGTACCCCCGCATCTCGCCAGCTGGTACCCCCGCATCTCGCCAGCTGGTACCCCCGCATCTCGCCAGCTGGTACCCCCGCATCTCGCCAGCTGGTACCCCCGCATCTCGCCAGCTGGTACCCCCGCATCTCGCCAGCTGGTACCCCCGCATCTCGCCAGCTGGTACCCCCGCATCTCGCCAGCTGGTACCCCCGCATCTCGCCAGCTGGTACCCCCGCATCTCGCCAGCTGGTATCCCGCATCTCGCCAGCTGGTATCCCGCATCTCGCCAGCTGGTATCCCGCATCTCGCCAGCTGGTACCCCCGCGTCTCGCCAGCTGGTACCCCCGCGTCTCGCCAGCTGGTACCCCCGCGTCTCGCCAGCTGGTACCCGCGTCTCGCCAGCTGGTACCCGCATCTCGCCAGCTGGTACCCCCGCATCTCGCCAGCTGGTACCCCCGCATCTCGCCAGCTGGTACCCCCGCATCTCGCCAGCTGGTACCCGCATCCTCACAGCTGGTACCAACGTGAACCCAAAAAATTATACCCACGAGTTCTGATTTGGGTACCCAAATCGCTCCCCGAAGCGATTTGGCTTTGTTTCCTATCCTGGCCGGGGAAGATTAACTAGGCGCCAATCCTTAACTGTACGCCTCTGTTCACCCAGAAGTAATTGGAAACCTGGTTGTTAAACGATTGGCGGGTCGTATTCCAGGGGAAACTAGTGGTTAAGGCTTACCATGAACTATGGGAAAGGAAAACTAGTACCAGGATTCAGCAATCGTCTGTTCCTGAACCCATCTGTCTGTACAGAAATAAAAATGTTCAGTTATGTAAAGTTATTAAAATTGTGTAAATTAATCATGTGCCTTCAGGTGAAATTAGTTATATAATATTCCGCTAGTGTACATATTCTCCCATATATGTACTTGCTGGAAGAGCTTCAGTTCTTGGGCCCCAGCTTTAAATCACAGGCCATCTGATGAAATAGCTTATTTATCATATCTCATTTTGAAGCTATTTAAGGAGTTAGTTTATTAAACTACCTCCTTTTAACTCATCCCACTTATTCACAACTTTTACACTGAAGTAGTACTGCCTAACCTCACTATGACCCATTTGAATTAGAGAGATAGGGCACTCAGAGACGGAGTTATGTCCATACATCTAAGAATCTGATGTTCCGGTCATGTCTCTTGTTTCCCTTCTCTTTAACTGCGTGGCGAGGTATGGTTCCACAAGGCCCGTAGCAGACTTCATAACTTGCTCTAGTGCTGGTCTATCATCGGTAGCATACAACATGCTGAGAGCTATCTTGTTCACAATCTTGATGAGGTCATGAATGTCTGAAGACTTCTCCAACTCAAGCATTTGTTTCCTCACCTTGTACTGCCTCTGTGGTCTTCTCACCACCCTACTTAGTCACCTTACATTATTTGGATTAAAGTCGAGCAGCCATTTCTCAGACAATATCTCTAGCTTCTTCAGGTATAGACAATCCCCCGTTTCTTATCATTTCATCAGGTAGATCCCATATATCAAGGTCCTAGAACTGAACCCTGTAACACCCCGCTTGTTGCTTGTCTATTTTGATTTCTCCAGCCTCACTACTGCTATTTTCTTGCTGTGTTTACAATGTGGTGATTTCGGGGTACCAGTGCCCCCTGGCCCATTTTCTCACCACGCTACCTGCTTGTCTGATGCATCAAGTGGTTGGTGCCTGCAGCCCGTCCTAACACCGTAAGTACCATCTGGAGGTGTTTATCTACTTCCCCCTTAAAAATAATTTAAGATCTTTTGATAATTCCCCCCGGTTATTTAGTGTTGATAACTCGTCAGCATTTGCTGCACGTTCGAATGTGGTGGCCAGCATGAAATAGATATCACATCTTATAATGAGAATATAGTAGATAAACAGCTGAGTTCAGCGATTTATTAAGCAGAGTATCGCTGATTACAAGGCAAGAGGATCGCTAATAACATGACAGGTGTACCGTAAATTACAAGCAAAGGAATCGCCAATTACAAGGGAGGGAGATGGCTAAATACAAGCCAGGGCAATCATCTGTTACGAAGGCAAGAGGGTACTGTGGATTACAGATCACGGATATCGTAAACGGAAAGGCATGATGGACGATCGAAAGGTATCGCAAATAGCGAAACATGGATATCGCATCTTACCCACAAAGGATATTTATTAACATCTTTATTGACAAAATTAATTATAATTTTGCCTAAGCTGAGGATTTCGATTAAGTCTTATTAAAGTGAGGATAATGCTGGTATTCACTAGCCACACATAACATGATACACCACATCCCAGCTCTCATCACGTTAACCTATACCAGCCCGTCCTCCAGTTTTGGTACCACTTATAGGAAGGATGAGGAACATAGCACCTATACCGATGTACAACGCAGTTAGAAAGTAGAAATTGGTACTATTGAATTTGGACCAACCCGAAAACTATTTTCTATTTACGTTACAAACACAAATTAAACCAATCTAACCTCCCTAGGCCTAATACACGATATCTGAGGCCTAATATAGTACACGTGTGCTATTCTAGGCCTAGGAATATTAAAGTTTATTAGCTTCATTTTTTCTGAATATAAAGTGAATAGTACAAAACTAATTGCTTAGCACGTCAATATTTGTACTATTGTGCACATGGTTACAAAAAGTACTCTCTAAACAGGAGGATGGGTTGCCTATACTGCCAACACTGTCTCTCCCTCGCCTCCACCCGCACAAATACCTGAAAATGTGTCGAATCACAAAAGCGCTCCGACTAATTTCAATTTTCTTGCGTAGATGTATTTAGAGTATTATAAATAACAAAGCCCCAGCTCTCCTAAGCAAGAGACAGGAGGACTGAAGAGGGAGAGGGGAAAAGATGGCTAGAGCGAAGGATTCGAGGGAGTGAGGGAGGTGAGGAGAGTGAGGGAGGGAGGGGTGGAGGGAGGGGGGGGGGGGGGAGGGGGTGGTGGGTATACCTCGCCATATGGTAAGCGTGGTGGTGAGATGGGCACGTGGGCTCTCGGGGCATAACTCTGGCAGGAAGACGGCTATTATACCCCCACTACCTGGGGAGTCTTAGGGAGGGAGGACTGCTGCACATCTAGATGAGGTAAACTAGAGAGCCTAGCAGGTAAACTAGGATTAGGTAAACAGTAATGAATAGGCTTGGATAATAGGCTACGGTAACCTCTACAAATTCCCGTAGTGGTTTTGACGTTCATTACAGAAACGTATTGTAATTGGATGCTATTTTAATGACTTGCAAGAGCGAGGCTGGTAATTGGGTAATAAAAATGATTTTGAACAGATGAAAAAATTAGGTTTCATTGTTTAGTCGTGACTTCAGCCATTAATTACCTTGATAATTAAATGACTCTTTAACTTTCTAATATTCGCCTCACGATCCGTTTTAATTTTAGAATCTGTTCAGTCCTTCATTTCATTACTTTCGGATATTTTGTCTTTGTTCATACTAGGTTGTTAGGCTGTGAGCTCAATTAATATAAAATCAAACTGTTGATTCAGAGTACAGCATCCGAATCCGATTTGTAGATTAGAAATTAATAACTTTTCTTCTAAATATTTTGAGAACAAAAAATTGTTCAAAAGGTTGGAATACTTTTTTTTTCCGAAAAAGTTAATGTTTCATGATAATTCTTGTAACATATCTCTCCAGCACCTGGCTTGGAAAACTTGTTAGTGAAACAGGTCGGTAGTCAAGCGGCTCCCTCTGCAGCCAGGTGTTGAAAAGTGCCAGGCAGGATTCTCCTGCCCTGCACGCCCTACCCCCTCACCATGCACGCCCTACCCCCTCGCCATGCACGCCCTACACTCACCCATGCACGCCCTACCCCCCACCCATGCACGCCCTACCCCCCACCCATGCACGCCCTACACTCACCCATGCACGCCCTACCCCCTCGCCATGCACGCCCTACCCCCTCACCATGCACGCCCTACCCCCACACCATGCACGCCCTACCCCCTCGCCATGCACACCTTACATCCATGCACGCCCTACCCCCTCGCCATGCACGCCCTACCCCCTCACCATGCACGCCCTACCCCCACACCATGCACGCCCTACCCCCACCATGCACGCCCTACCCCCTCGCCATGCACACCTTACATCCATGCACGCCCTACCCCCTCGCCATGCACACCTTACATCCATGCACGCCCTACCCCCTCACCATGCACGCCCTACCCCCACACCATGCACGCCCTACCCCCACCATGCACGCCCTACCCCCTCGCCATGCACACCTTACATCCATGCACGCCCTACCCCCTCGCCATGCACGCCCTACCCCCCTCACCATGTACGCCCTACCCCCTCGCCATGCACGCCCTACCCCCCTCACCATGCACGCCCTACCCCCTCGCCATGCACGCCCTACCCCCCTCACCATGCACGCCCTACCCCCACACCATGCACGCCCTACCCCCTCACCATGCACGCCCTACCCCCTCGCCATGCACGCCCTACCCCCTCGCCATGCACGCCCTACCCCCTCGCCATGCACGCCCTACCCCCTCGCCATGCACGCCCTACCCCCTCACCATGCACGCCCTACCCCCTCACCATGCATGCCACTGCGACTGCACCTTTTGCCTCAGGTAATTGGTCAGGCGCGAGCCCACCACGTGCCTCCTGCCTGTTGCTACCTGCTATGACATCCTGCCACCTCTCACCCACCCACCCACCTACCTCTCACCCATTCACCCACCCCACCTACCTCTCACCCATTCACCCACCCACCTACCTCTCACCCATTCACCCACCCCACCTCTCACCCATCAAATCTTCTGCCAGACTATCACTGAACTACTCACCCATCCTCCTGTTGCCCCCATCCCCTTATATACGTCAAGATAACTCGGCAAATACGAATGTCGAGAACGAATAAATATTACTCTTACTGTAAATGTCAATGAGTTAACACAAGAGGAAAAACCTTAAGAATTTATATGAGCATCCTGTTACAGCTGCAGTACATTCCTTTTGGTGCTAGCATCTTATGGAAAAGGAATTGGATATACCTGTCTTGCGGATGTTCTGCACGAGTACTATTGGATCTTTCTTATAGATTACTGTAACCACTATAGACTGTTAGATCCCTCATATATTATTGGCTCAGTCCTAGACAGTCTGAGCCATTCTAAACTGTTGGGACCCCTCATTGTCTTTGCTGCTGTCCCATAGGACATAGTCTAAGAGAAATTGGGCTAGTTTAAAGATAAGTAAATCAACTTCAATTTCTCTTTAAGGCTAGAGTCTTAAGAGACTTTAAGACTATCCCTCTCCTTCGTCCGTTCCTACCTCACTTCTTCCTTCTCACAGTCTCTCCCTCTCCTCCCTCCGTTCCTACCTCACTTCTTCCTACTTACAGCCTCTCCCTCTATCCCCCCCCCCCCCCCCAGGTCACGCGCACTACTCCTAGTCGTGATCAGCTAAGCCAGGCAATAAGCAAATTATCCTCCATGATAACATGGGCGCGATCTCCGCCCCGACCACGCCCGCACCGCCCACCTTTCCCTTGCTCATGATCCCCACACCAGCCACACCCGCGCCGCCCACCACTCACGATCCCAACACCATCCACGCCCGCGCCGCCAACCTGCCCATTACCTACACAAAAAAAGATGGTGCATAGCAGAGCCTCGCTCTCCTGCCTTGTCCAGCCCGGCCTCACCCCGCATGTTCATCACACGAGCACGCTGGTCTCCTGTCTCAGCCCTTCGTGTCTCCTCAGGTCTCATCATGTTGATTTCTCATGTTATCTCATTTTGAAGAGGCTGTCTTTATCCACATTATTATCTATTTCCTCACAGAGTTGTTAGGAAATATAGGAGACAAGGAAAAAAATAAACCCAGAGTATTGATTTGAAACGGATGGTAGGACTGTGGCGCTAAATTAAAAGTCTGTAAACAAAGTTGACCAGGTGATTGGCGTTGAAGTTGACCGTGTCCAAGGTCACGAGGAGTTAGCCAACTGTAGCGAGGGCCCAGTACACCCGGCGAGGGGTGATCATGTTCAAGATAACAACGATAACACGTGGTGGGATGTTGTAGAACATGAACAGAATCGAGTCGTGAGGGAAAATATTAAACTTAAATTTCAAAAAGAGAAAGATGACACCCATTGTCGAGTGAGATAATGATGGATAAGGAGTAACTTTTTTTTTATCTCAAAATTACACTCGGGAAACGCATTAATTTTAATTGTGGAACTCTAAACATTAAACATTTTTCTCCTCTCTAGTCGTAATGGCTTGGCCTTTTCCCTGATGATTCTACAATTGAACCGGAACTAACAGTTGCAACTAATCTTTGTTTAAATGTCATAAATTGGATGCGCTTTTAGTGCAAGAAGACAATGAACAAGATGTTAAGTAACTTCATGTGCTGATTATTTTGAAACCCCAATAAATCCTACGAACTTGTTGAAAGGTGGTACGATGATATTGACTGCTAAACCGGCCTACATAAAGGAATGTATTTCTATCTATGGGATGCCTATCTAAAGGGAGCCGGTCGGCCGAGCGGACAGCACGCTGGACTTATGATCCTGTTGTCCCGGGTTCGATCCCGGGCGCCGGCGAGAAACAATGGGCAGAGTTTCTTTCACCCTATGCCACTGTTACCTAGTAGTAAAATAGGTACCTGGGTGTTAGTTAGCTGTCACGGGCTGCTTCCTGGGGGGTAAAGGCCTGGTCGAGGACCGGTCCACGGGGACACTAAAGCCCCGAAATCATCTCAAGATAACCTCAAGAAGATGCCATTGGTAAAGACTTTGTACAAGTGGTGCAGTATAGCATACACATCATAGGAAGCTTAGCATGTCACAATCTCACGGGATTATTAAGCTGCTACCAAAAACAGGTGATTTGCATATTATAACGAACTAGAGATCACTTTCCTTGTTCAACCAGGATTACAAAATTTATTTCGAAATTGTTGGCGAATATAACTAAGATTGTAATGGATAATATTATATCCAAGGAACAGTTCTGTGGTGTGCCTGGAAGATCCATAATCAACTGTAATAATGTAATTAGGGATGTGTATTATGTGTCTGAGTATAATGTTTCTTCCTCCATGATGAACCCGACTGGTCGAAAGCTTTTGACCATGTTGATGTTCAGTTTGTATTATAAATATTGGATAGGAGTGTACTTGGCAATAAAAAGCAATGCCTATTGTTCCACCTTGTCTTCCCAATGCTATAACACTTCCTGTTGTTGGTTATGTAGACGATACCACTATTTTTGTGTCGACAGAAGACTCTGTGGTGAATGTTCAGGATGAGTTAGACAACTCTGAGAGGGCAACAGGTGCTGTCATTAACAAGGACAAAACGTGTATGATGGGGCTTGGCAGATGGTGTAATAAAGTTACCTGGTCAGGTTCATGGTTCAGGGTAGTGGAGGTTATTAAGGTTCTCGGGATTTGCTGGTGAAAAACATATGGAACGTTGATTACCAATTGGTAAGTACGATTTAGAACTATAATAGTAGCTTCGAATGTGTTGTCAAAAAGGAAATTAACCCTGTTTCAGAAGGATGTAATAATCAATTACAAAATTTTGTCTGAAGTGTGGTATTTGTCACGCAGTTTTCCCAATTGATAAGAAAATTGCAATGGAGGTTGTCAAAACTATTTTTAGATATGTATGGTATGGTAGAGACCAACCAATTAAACGAACTACTCTATGTAAAGGTAAGACAGACGGTGGAATAGGGAGACTGTGTACCATAAGTCATTGACAATCTTATGAGTTACCTTTAGAAAGGAGATAATGCAAAGAAATAGTGTAAATGTTTGTCCTACAGCTGCCTTCCCTTTATAATGTAGACTCCTACTGGTCTCCCATTTTCCTTTCATATCTCCATTACCTTACTCTTGTTAGAGTTGAGCTCTAACAGCCATTTGTCTGACCACTACGGGGAGTTTGTCAAGGTGTTGTGTCAGCTACACAGACTCGCGTGAGCTCACTCCCTCGTGTAGAGCATTCATATACATTGCGAACTATTACGGTACGAGGGCCGAGTGTGGAGGGTGTGGTGGAGAGTGAGTGTCGAGGGTGTGGTGGAGAGTGAGTGTCGAGGGTGTGGAGGAGTGTGAGTGTCGAGGGTGTGGTGGAGTGCGAGTGTCGAGGGTGTGGTGGAGTGCGAGTGTCGAGGGTGTGGTGGAGTGTGAGTGTGGACAGAATGGTTGAGTGTAAGGATGGAGCATGAGGGTGAAGGATGCAGTATGATGGTGGAGGGGGGTCCGTCTAATTACCACAAGCTACCACAAACTACACAAACTTCAGAAAGCTTCCTGGCAATACGTTAGTAATCTTGAGGTTATCTTGAGAAGATTTCGGGGCTTTAGTGTCCCCGCGGCCCGGTCCTCGACCAGGCCTCCACCCCCAGGAAGCAGCCCGTGACAGCTGACTAACTCCCAGGTACCTATTTACTGCTAGGTAACAGAGGCATTCAGGGTGAAAGAAACTTTGCCCATTTGTTTCTGCCTCGTGCGGGAATCGAACCCGCGCCACAGAATTACGAGTCCTGCGCGCTATCCACCAGGCTACGAGGTCCCCAAGGTAATGTAATGAAGGTAATGAATATATATGATATATTAAGTTAGGCTGACCTTACCTAACCTATCCTAACCTATCCTAACCTAACCTAACTTAACCAAACCTAACCTAACCGAAGCTTGGATCGTCGACTTGATTTGGCGTCACCAGCTTTTTATTTTCGTCTAATTTCTTTATAAAAAGATACTTTTTCAGATTAAAATTATGTTTTTTCGTGTTGTACATTCAGCACCAACATTATAATGAGTAAATATATCATATTTATTCATTACTAACGTATTGCCAGGAAGCTTTCTGAAGTTTGTGTAGTTTGTGGTAGCTTGTGGTAATTAGACGGACCGGGTGGAGGGTGAAGGATGGAGAGTATGAGGGGTGGAGGATGGAGAGTATGAGGGATGGAGAGTGGAGTATGAGGGTGAAGAGAGTGTGAGGGTGAGGTCGGGCCAAGGAGTGGCTGGCTCTAGGTTGTGAGGAGTGTGTGTGTGTGTGTGGGGGGGGGGGGGTGCTGGTTCCGGATGATGGAGCTGGACTGAGGTCACTCATGTACTGTATAAAAACTGACCATAGTCTCTCCCTCTCCACCCTTCTTTTCTCTCCCTTCCTTCCCTTCCCTTCCCTCCCTCATTTAATAAACTACTACATGTCATTAGGAATGGCACTCGCGTTGCTAATGAACCTGCAAGCTTAGAGCTGCTATCCTACATCAGCTTATCTGATTTATTTAATGATCTTAGGTTGTTGATAACTAAAAATGTCTTATATGTAAAATTAGTCACGTATGATAGCTGATAATGTAGCCCATCCTCCTGTTTTTTAGTACTTAAGAGTAACGATGAGGACCAGAGTACATATACCGACAATATATAGATATTGCGTTCAACGCAATTAAAAAGTAGAAATCGGACATATTAAATTTGTAAAAACCTGAAAAAAAATTCTATTTGTTGCAAAGTCAAACTAAACTAACCTATCGCCTCAAAACTTCCTTTAACCGCAAACTAAGACAGCTCTCTAGTCTTTGCCCTCCTGACTTTGATCTCATTAAACGTTTCCGTGTCATCTGCCCTTCTCTTCCTTATTTCTATGGTCTTCCTAAGACTCATAAACCTGGTGTTCCTCTTCGTCCTATCATTTCTTCACGGGGCTCTATCAGCTATCCTCTTGCCTCCTGGCTCGCTAAAACCCTGACACCTTACCTTGGCACTTTTTCCCCTGCCCACCTTCGTCACTCTCAGGACTTCATAGAAAGACTGCGCCTGCAACCCTCTTGTAAAATGCTTAGTCTTGATGTCGACTCTCTGTTCACTAATGTTCCGCTCGATGACGTTCTCTCTTTCCTCAGACAGAAGGCGTCAGAGGGTCTCCTTCCTCTCCCACTTCCCACTGACGTTTTCCTCGATCTCATTAGACTCTGTGTTGAATCTAACTCTTTCTCTTTCAGCGGTAAATATTACACTCAAACTTTCGGTGTCGCTATGGGTTCCCCTCTCTCCCCTGTTCTTGCTAATTTCTACATGGAATACTTCGAAACTGTTCTTCTTCCTTCTATTGATACTCGTCCCTCTCTCTGGCTTCGCTATGTTGATGACATTTTTGCTTTATGGCCTCATGACCTTAATCTTTTCCAGCCTTTCCTCGCCTCTCTTAACAATCTGGCTCCTTCTATCCATTTAAAAGTTGAGTGGGAATCTAATTCCCTCCTTCCTTTTCTTGATGTTCATGTTCACAGCTCTATGTCTGGGTTCTCTTTCTCTGTCTACCGTAAACCCATGCATAGTGGCATGTACATTCACTTCTTTTCCTACCATCCTCCTTCTGTTAAGAAAAGTGTCCTCGTCTCTCTCTTCCTCCGCGCTCTACGCATCAGCGACCCTCAGTTTCTTGATTCTGAAATTGCCTTTATCTACAAATCATTCTCTCGCCTTGGTTATCCTTTGCATTTCATCAACTGTGCCCACTCTCAAGCTAAACGAAATTTCTTTCATCCTAAACCTGCTTCCAACACTAGTAGCACTGTACTATGCCTTCCCTTCATATCTGAACTCAAAACTTTTACCAATACCTTTCGTCCTCTTGACATTAAACTCGCCTTTCGACAAACTAACACACTTCGTAGCAATCTAGTTCACACTGCTCCTCCTGCTTCTAATGCTGCTGGTGTCTACTCTATTTCCTGTTCATCTTGTCCTCTCCAATACTTTGGCGAAACTGGCCGTACACTGAATGACAGACTTAAAGAACACAAGAGAAGTGTTATGTCTGCAGACACTAACAATGCTCTCTTCTGCCATGTGAGGGATTCTAATCATCCCATTGATTGGTCTTCCTCCAAAATAATCTTTCCTGCCTCTACTCTACACAGACGCCGTCTTGTAGAATCGGCTCTTATTAACAATGTACCCAACATGAACTTGAGTCCTGGCTTTGTTGCTGTGGACTCTTCCCTTTCACAGTATATACTCAAATGCTCTAATCTTTCTAACAAACGTGACTTAACATAAGCTTTCCCCCTTCCATTTCTTTCTTTCTCTTTCCCTTTCTTTCTCTCTTCTCCCTTTTTCTGTTCATTGTCTTCTACGCTCCCTTGCTATCCTCTTCTTATTCCTATTACCATCTCCTTCGGTGGTTATAATAGGAGCTGCCTCGTATGGGCCAATAGGCCTGCTGCAGTTCTCATTACTACTATCCCCTACACCTGACTTTCCTCCTCAGCTCTCTCTTGCCTATTTAATTCTTGTCCCTACCTGTCCTCGTCACAATCGACTTGAGAATGGTCCAGGACGGACCGAAACGTCGTCGTCTCTTCAATTTCTAGTGTGTGGTCTGGTCATCATACTTCAGCCACGTTATTGTGACTCATCGCCTGCATAAACTAACCTACCTTTCCTAGGCCTAATACACGCTATATGAAGCCTAATACAATATATACGTATGCTATACTAGGTCTAGAAATAATGAAGTTTTTTTGCTTAATTTTTTTCGGACTATAAAGTGAAAAGTACAAAATTATACTACATAATTTCTAAGTATGTCAATGTTTGTACTATGGTACACGTAAGTTACAAAAAGTACTATCTAAACAGGAGGATGGGTTGGATAATGATGTTCTTGACAATGGTACAACCAACACGAGGCTGTTGATGCTGGTTGCCAAGTGTTGTGGCTGAGAACAATTGGTTACCCACACAGTGAGATCTCTGGCTCTGATGTGCTTATCAGTCCCACCAGTATAAATCTTCGTGCATGCTTTCCTACCTTGTCCAGAACATGGATAATTGATGACGTGCAGGGGCCAGATTCACGAAGCAGATACGCAAGTACTTACCAACGTGTACATCTTTCCTCAATCTTTGACGGCTTTGGTTACATTTATTAAATTGTTTACAAGCATGAAAACTTCCCAATCAACTGTTGTTATTGTTATAAATAGCCTCCTGGTGCTTCGGAGCTCATTAACTGTTTAATACTTGTAAACAAAGCCGCCAAAGGTTGAGAAAACATAGACAGGTTCATAAGTGCTTGCATAACAGCTTCGTAAATCTGGCCCCTGGATATCTAAGTGAGTGGTGCATATTCAAGATGGGAGCGAACTTCTTCGTTTGTTTTACAACGCCTTATGTCGAGAAGGTACGCCTTTATTTCTGGTCTACTTCACTTGCTAAGTTCAGTTGACATGTTTTACCTCCACAAGATGTCAATTTCATAACTGAACACTTTTCTAGGAAATAATTATTACAAGCCGTGATGAATCATCCTGGCAGCAGTCTAATGGATTGATTCATGTACGTTGAGAGATAGGCTGCTGTGTGTGGTGGTTGTCCTCTTGCCTGGTAGGATCTGTTGTCCTGGATAAAACAGTGTATGGATAGCTACGTATCCGATATATAATTGTGTATATCGATTCTGAGAATTTCATGGTCAGTTTATGGTGTCTAAATATTTGATCCTATCTAATCAATTTTTTTTAATTTTTAATTTTGCTTCGACAGGTGTTCCTCCCGATGTCATTTCCTGTAGAGTTGTTACACTTTATATCTCGCCGCCAATTTGCAGCAGTGTGCTCTCTGTAATTGACGTGAAAGGTAGGTAGAGCGGTAGAACCAAGTTCATAAGAACTAAGTTCATAAATTGCAGGTGGAGCGAGGCTTTGTTACCGAGTACGGAGGTTTGCCTCGTCTAATCAGCCTATTATCTTTGCCGGTGATTAAGTAGTCTAGTACCATGTAGAGGCTGTATATTTCTTCCTATTATGTGTCAGCAAGTACTGGCAGCAAGCCAGAGGCGACAGAATGATTTCCGGGACTGGAGCCGTGGATCCTAATTCCCTTCAGATTTACGGCTGTCAGATTTCCACTAATCATTTGTTGCCGAGCTGATTGCAACGCGAGTTTCCGTTACTGTCAAACTCCTCAGCATCTGCTGATCAATCATGTTGAAGGTGGGTTCTGATTTTTACTGTCTTCAATGATTCCACGAACTCCGAAAAGTCGTTGTGTTGGAAGATTAAATCACTGATTAAGAGACTCTCTCCTGATCTATCACACCAAGAAATGCCGCAGTCCGTTTTTTTAATTGGTCTCGCTCTATTGCGCTCCGTGGATGGTGTGGTTGCTAACTAGCCAGCTCTGGGGACCTTATTGTTCCTGATTCCTGCCATTGTTAGCCTCTGTTGGGAGGCGGTCGATGGGCATACCTCGTATATATTGTGCTCAGATGCATGTTTTGGGGCTTTGTGATTTGTTGATAAAGTAGCTAAATCTGGTCTGTATCCTGATGATAAGCTAAGAGAAACTTCTTAAATATTTTAATTACTTGTTGTGCTTGTTGCTGGTCATTAGCAAGTCTCTTCTTGGCACACCCGTATGGTCTATATAATGCTGTTATTCCTTCTGTATTCACTTCCCCTCTGTCTCTAAGGCTGCCAAGTTGAACTTTAAAGGAATAAAAATAACTTTTGGAGACCCAATTTATCTTCTCCGGTGTTGAATTTAAGAATTAATTTTGGTCATATTCGGTAACGCAGCGGATAGAAAGGTGGAATCCAAGAGCTAAAGTTTGACCCTGCAGCCGCAAAATAAAGACGCACACTAGGAGAAAATGAAAGTATGGTACCTTAAGTGTCTACTAAAGTTCAACTCAAGTAAGTTGGCTACTAGGAAACGGAGACCAAACATTAAAATATCATACGAGACTGGAAATCCTACTGGAATCGGACAAAGAAAGAGATTTGAAAATACTCCCAACCTGTCACCAGCAGACCACATCAGCTGAATATGGAGGACCGTCAGCCCCAACGATCACAATATATTGGTAAGACAACACCTCTTTTTAAGGCGTTTCAAGATGCACAAACAATCATCATTTCTACATGCAACCAGATCAACACCAGTGATATCCTGACCAACAAATACTGAAATAATCCACAGATACAACGATAACAGAAGAGTAAACATTGGGCGAAGAGCTACATAATAATGACAACCTAGTATTAACAGCCCGCTCACTATCAGGTACATTCTGCCATTTTCAAGACCAACTCAGAATATCCATCACACTGCCTCAGACCATTCATAATTCATCCAACCATTCATAAGTTATGAATTATGTCTTACAACTTACAACATAAGTTGTAAGGAAATTACAGAAGGCCTACTGGCCAATGTGACACCTAACTTAACCTCATCCTTCTTGGTTATAATTGCTTATAATACAAAGAAAGCAATCACGCTAACGTGATGTGTAAATGAGAAAATCCGTAGGAGCCGTCATGAGGATTCGAATCTATGCGCTTCTTGAGGTTATCTTGAGATGATTTCGGGGCTTTAGTAGGCTCGGGGCTTTAGATTAAGTAGATTTCGGGGCTCGACCAGGCCTCCACCCCCAGGAAGCAGCCCGTGACAGCTGGCTAACACCCAGGTACCTATTTTACTGCTAGGTAACAGGGGCATAGGGTGAAAGAAACTGCCCACTGTTTCTCGCCGGCGTCCGGGATCGAACCCGGGACCAAAGGATCACAAGTCCAGCGTGCTGTCCGCTCGGCCGACCGGCTCCCCAGCGTGATTCAGCGCTGGGTATTCACAGAGAACACTTACAAGGTAGAACATTCCTAGACGACAGAGCACAGTGTACGATATATATAATGTCGTACCTAGTAGCCAGAATGCACTTCTCAGCCTACTATGCAAGGCCCGATTTGCCTAATAAGCCAAGTTTTCCTGAATTAATATATTTTCTCTAATTTTTTTCTTATGAAATGATAAAGTTACCCATTTCATTATGTATGAGGTCATTTTTTTTCATTGGGGTTAAAATTAACGTAGATATATGACCGAACCTAACCAACCCTACCTAACCTAACCTATCTTTATAGGTTAGGTAGCCGAAAAAGTTAGGTTAGGTTAGGTAGGTTAGGTCGTCGAAAAACAATTAATTCATGAAAAGTTGGCTTATTAGGCAAATCGGGCCTTGCATAGTAGGCTGAGAAGTGCGTTCTGGCTACTAGGTACGACATATATATATATATATATATATATATATATATATATATATATATATATATATATATATATATATATATATATATATATATATATAATGTGTGTGCAGACACACACACAGAAAGCACTAAATTATATAAGTACTGAAAACTAACATTTAACCTAAATCTCAAAACTACCAAAAATAACCAACGTACAATAGAACTTATACAGTAAACACAAATATTAATATAACACAATATAAATAAAATTGAAAAAATAAACTAAAAAAAAAAATTGGCTTATATTTGGCTAAAATTTTAACTGCGTAAGGTTGCATAGACATTTTTATTCAATGAATGCCGAAGCTCCAGAAAGACTCCATTATTGTTAGATCAAAAGAGCCACCATTACAATTATCCAAAATGTGGAAACCTGATTCAGTAAAAAAAGATTGAAGTAATCCTCGCCCCAAGAATGATCTCGAATTTCGGAGAACGAAGGTCTCGATAATGATCAACCAGTTCTATGCGACACTTTTCTATGTTCCAATATCCTAATTCTTAAGTTCATAATGGAAATTCCAATGTATCTAATATCACAGCTAGAAAAGGCACACGAATATACGATGTTGGAATGAATATATATATATATATATATATATATATATATATATATATATATATATAATATATATATATATATATATATATATAATATATATATATATATATATATATATATATATATGTATATGTATGTAACAAATTTCAAATAAAGTAAATATATATGTGTACATACAAAAAAATGGGGGTGGTAGGAGAAGATAATATTAGTGTTCAGTGAGAAACCACAAGGTCTCCTCTGAATACTTTATTTTTTTTTATTTTCTTCTCCGAGGCTATGGGTCCCCACATTGGCACCAGAGGTGGTACCCTCACAAATTTATATATATATATATATATATATATATATATATATATATATATATATATATATATATATATATATATATATATATTTTATTAAATATGACCGAAAAAGTAAGATTAATAATTCTAACACGAATTTTCTCAATCTTTCGTACATTATGCTTCACTGTTGGAGGTAAATCAAAAATCACTTCTCCAAAATTCATTTTTATTTCTAGTCTGACGCGACACGGGCGCGTTTCGTAAAACTTATTACATTTTCAAAGACTTCACAAATACACAACTGATTAGAACTTGCGTTTCCCTGATTTTATATCTACATTTGAGTGAGGTGGGAAGGGTGATGTGGCATTACATTTGAGTGAGGTGGGAAGGATGATGTGGCATTAGAGGATATTAATAGGGTATTAAAAATATCAACACAAGACAGAACACGAAACAATGGATATTGAATAGAAGTGTTTGTAGAAAGCCTATTGGTCCATATTTCTTGATGCTTCTATATTGGAGCGGAGTCTTGAGGTGGGTAGAATATAGTTGTGCAATAATTGGCTGTTGATTGCTGGTGTTGACTTCTTGATGTGTAGTGCCTCGCAAACGTCAAGCCGCCTGCTATCGCTGTACCTATCGATGATTTCTGTGTTGTTTACTAAGATTTCTCTGGCGATGGTTTGGTTATGGGAAGAGACTCTTCCCATAACCAAACCATCGCCAGAGAAATCTTAGTAAACAACACAGAAATCATCGAATGTAATAAAAATGTAATAAGTTTTACGAAACGCGCCCGTGTCGCGTCAGACTAGAAATAAAAATGAATTTTGGAGAAGTGATTTTTGATTTACCTCCAACAGTGAAGCATAATGTACGAAAGATTGAGAAAATTCGTGTTAGAATTATTAATCTTACTTTTTCGGTCATATTTAATAAAATATGTCTACAGGAAAGACTGCTACCAAAATATACTAATATATATATATATATATATATATATATATATATATATATATATATATATATATATATATATAATCACAAGAATATACAAGAATATCTCACATTTTAAATAAAAACCCATAGTATTCGAGTTAGTAAAGATAAATTTGAACTCACTGTAAAGATAACATATTGAAATAATTTACAGTTGTTTTCTGATACTCATGAAACAATAGTATGATAATTTATTGTCTCGCATAAATAACATTAAGATCTGAGGGGAAGGACAAATTTATCCTGTGCAAAACTTTCAAATGGAGGATTGTACCCGAAGCAAAGGATAACTATTATTCGATAAAAGTTCCTTTAAGAACCTAATTTTAAGACCGAAATTATTCTAAGTAGAGCTCAACCCAGAAGCTCTATTCGCCAGGGTACTAACGGAATTCCTCTAACGCATCTCAGGGGTGGGGGGGAGGTTGAGGGGTAACAAAGGAATGAAAGTTCAGACCTAGCTCAGTAAATGTTGCTTTTCTATATACACACGTATTAAAACCATTAACATTGACTATTTCACCACTAACAAAGGACAATTAATTTTTAACCTCGCACTCGGCAACAAAATTTATATTACAGCATTTATGTAATTAAATTTAACAAAAATCTCGAAATAATATTCGTCCACATAAAAAAAAAACGTTTAAAATCAAGGACAACTAGTCAACTCTTCTCATAAAAGTACAAAAATATAATCACGAGAGACCCAATGGAGGCCCCGTCACAACTCCAACATGCTTATATCTAGACATGTTCTTCATCTGCCTATTCTAAAAGCAATCTAAACTATGTTTTATTGAAACCAAAACAACAATTAGAATTGACAAACAACTGATTCCCAGGCGGGAGAAATTGACATATGTCTAAATTATATAATAATAAAATATATAATATAATTATATATATATATATATATATATATATATATATATATATATATATATATATATATATATATATATATGTCGTACCTAGTAGCCAGAACTCACTTCTCAGCCTACTATTCAAGGCCCGATTTGCCTAATAAGCCAAGTTTTCCTGAATTAATATATTTACTATCATTTTTTTCTTATGAAATGATAAAGCAACCCTTTTCTCTATGTTTGAGGTCAATTTTTTTTTATTGGAGTTAAAATTAACGTAGATATATGACCGAACCTAACCAACCCTACCTAACCTAACCTATATTTATAGGTAAAGTTAGGTTAGGTAGCCAAAAAAAGCTAGGTTAGGTTAGGTAGGTTAGGTAGACGAAAAAACATTAATTCATGAAAACTTGGCTTATTAGGCAAATCGGGCCTTGAATAGTAGGCTGAGAAGTGCGTTCTGGCTACTAGGTACGACATATATATTTATATTTATTATAATGTGTAAATAATAACCATTTTGAAAATACGAGGAAACGTAGATTCAATATTTCGGTCACAAACCGGAACCATTCCACCCCCCCCCCTTCCCTCCCTAAGCAGGAAAGTGTAGATGGCAAGTATAAGACACATGGCTGAGTGAGGGCCAGTAAGGAAGAGCACCAGTACCTGTGACGTTTGCTGCGCCTGTTGGAAAAATGTCTTATCTCTGTGCGAACATCTACCCAGCTTCATCAGCCTGATACTTTCGAATTACTGGAGACATCGTTAGTTCTTTTATGGTATGTGTGACTGGTGTAAATTCCTCCACTATGTAAATTGCGACTTATGATGTTGCATTTGCGTAATTACTACCGCATGTTTGCACTGTCCACTGACTTGTTTGCGATCTCAGTTCTGCAGCTTCCACAAATGAGTTTAATTGTATTTTTGTACGAACAAAGAGAATATCAGACGGTACGATTTAAACAATTTAACTTCAATATTATAGCCAAAATATATTTAAATAGGCTCTGGAAATGCGGCTCTAATATTCTATTACCAGTAACATTCCCCAAACATATTTTACACAGGAAAAAATAGCACAAATAACATGCAGTTTTGCTATCAGCCTTGACAGGGTGTGACTTACCTCATTATTCTTGTAGTAATAACCTGCTCAAACTTGCCGCATGGTACGAAAATTTGCCAAAAGGATATTTAATATGTGCAACATGTACGTATTCTAAAGGGGGACAATTATTAACTCTTAGGAACAATTTGGTGTCCCTAAGTGGCATAGTGTACCAAACAAGTTAACTTGTTAGTTTACTGGCATGATTTTACTTATAATTATAAATTTTACTTATAACCACGAATGCTTACTTGTGCGTTGGCAGTTGACCCCTGATCGGCGTCGTGAAGCCGTGTAGTTGGACGAGCACAGTTGGTGGCCATAAGAGCACAGTTGGTGGCCATAAGAGCACAGTTGGTGGCCATAAGAGCACAGTTGGTGGCCATAAGAGCACAGTTGGTGGCCACAAGAGCACAGTTGGTGGCCACAAGAGCACAGTTGGTGGCCACAAGAGCACAGTTGGTGGCCACAAGAGCACAGTTGGTGGCCACAAGAGCACAGTTGGTGGCCACAAGAGCACAGTTGGTGGCCATAAGAGCACAGTTGGTGGCCATAAGAGCACAGTTGGTGGCCATAAGAGCACAGTTGGTGGCCATAAGAGCACAGTTTGTGTCATAAGAGCACAGTTGGTGGCCATAAGAGCACAGTTGGTGGCCATAAGAGCACAGTTGGTGGCCATAAGAGCACAGTTGGTGGCCATAAGAGCACAGTTGGTGGCCATAAGAGCACAGTTGGTGGCCATAAGAGCACAGTTGGTGGCCATAAGAGCACAGTTGGTGGCCATAAGAGCACAGTTGGTGGCCATAAGAGCACAGTTGGTGGCCATAAGAGCACAGTTGGTGGCCATAAGAGCACAGTTGGTGGCCATAAGAGCACAGTTGGTGGCCATAAGAGCACAGTTGGTGGCCATAAGAGCACAGTTGGTGGCCATAAGAGCACAGTTGGTGGCCATAAGAGCACAGTTGGTGGCCATAAGAGCACAGTTGGTGGCCATAAGAGCACAGTTGGTGGCCATAAGAGCACAGTTGGTGGCCATAAGAGCACAGTTGGTGGCCATAAGAGCACAGTTGGTGGCCATAAGAGCACAGTTGGTGGCCATAAGAGCACAGTTCGTGGCCATAAGAGCACAGTTCGTGGCCATAAGAGCACAGTTCGTGGCCATAAGAGCACAGTTCGTGGCCATAAGAGCACAGTTCGTGGCCATAAGAGCACAGTTGGTGGCCATAAGAGCACAGTTCGTGGCCATAAGAGCACAGTTCGTGGCCATAAGAGCACAGTTCGTGGCCATAAGAGCACAGTTCGTGGCCATAAGAGCACAGTTCGTGGCCATAAGAGCACAGTTGGTGCCCATAAGAGCACAGTTCGTGGCCATAAGAGCACAGTTGGTGGCCATAAGAGCACAGTTGGTGGCCTATAAGAGCACAGTTGGTGGCCATAAGAGCACAGTTGGTGGCCATAAGAGCACAGTTGGTGGCCATAAGAGCACAGTTGGTGGCCATAAGAGCACAGTTGGTGGCCATAAGAGCACAGTTGGTGGCCATAAGAGCACAGTTGGTGGCCATAAGAGCACAGTTGGTGGCCATAAGAGCACAGTTCGTGGCCATAAGAGCACAGTTCGTGGCCATAAGAGCACAGTTCGTGGCCATAAGAGCACAGTTCGTGGCCATAAGAGCACAGTTCGTGGCCATAAGAGCACAGTTCGTGGCCATAAGAGCACATTTCGTGGCCATAAGAGCACATTTCGTGGCCATAAGAGCACAGTTGGTGGCCATAAGAGCACAGTTGGTGGCCATAAGAGCACAGCTTGTGGCCATAAGAGCACAGTTTGTTGCAAGAAAAGCACAGTTTGTTGCCAAAAAATCACAGTTTGTTGCCAGAAAATCACAGTTTGTTGCCAGAAAATCACAGTTTGTTGCCATAAGAGCACAGTTTGTTGCCAGAAAATCACAGTTTGTTGCCAGAAAATCACAGTTTGTTGCCAGAAAATCACAGTTTGTTGCCATAAGAGCACAGTTTGTTGCCAGAAAATCACAGTTTGTTGCCAGAAAATCACAGTTTGTTGCCAAAAAATCACAGTTTGTTGCCAGAAAATCACAGTTTGTTGCCAGAAAATCACAGTTTGTTGCCATAAGAGCACAGTTTGTTGCCAGTAAAGCACAGTTTGTTGCCATAAGAGCACAGTTTGTTGCCAGAAAATCACAGTTTGTTGCCAGAAAATCATAGTTTGTTGCCAGAAAATCGCAGTTTGTTGCCAGTAAAGCACAGTTTGTTGCCATAAGAGCACAGTGTTGCCAGAAAAGCAGAGTTTGTTGCCAGAAAAGCAGAGTTTGTTGCCAGAAAAGCAGAGTTTGTTGCCAGAAAAGCACAGTTTGTTGCCAGTAAAGCACAGTTTGTTGCCAGTAAAGCACAGTTTGTTGCCAGTAAAGCACAGTTTGTTGCCAGTAAAGCACAGTTTGTTGCCAGTAAAGCACAGTTTGTTGCCAGTAAAGCACAGTTCGTTGCCAGTAAAGTGCAGTTTGTTGCCATAAGAGCACAGTTTGTTGCCATAAGAGCACAGTTTGTTGCCAGAAAAGCACAGTTTGTGGCCAGTAAAGCACAGTTTGTTGCCATAAGAGCACAGTTTGTTGCCATAAGAGCACAGTTTGTTGCCATAAGAGCACAGTTTGTTGCCAGAAAAGCACAGTTTGTTGCCAGTAAAGCACAGTTTGTTGCCAGTAAAGCACAGTTTGTTGCCATAAGAGCACAGTTTGTTGCCAGAAAAGCACAGTTGGTTGCCAGAAAAGCACAGTTGGTTGCCAGAAAAGCACAGTTGGTTGCCAGAAAAGCACAGTTGGTTGCCAGAAAAGCACAGTTGGTTGCCAGAAAAGCACAGTTGGTTGCCAGAAAAGCACAGTTGGTTGCCAGAAAAGCACAGTTTGTTGCCAGAAAAGCACAGTTGGTTGCCAGAAAAGCACAGTTGGTTGCCAGAAAAGCACAGTTGGTTGCCAGAAAAGCACAGTTGGTTGCCAGAAAAGCACAGTTGGTTGCCAGAAAAGCCACTATATAGTCACAGGAGCCCAGTTTGCAGGGCGGAAAATGTCTCGAGAATTATAAGGGTTTCACTGAATAAAGAAAACTCGCGCGGTGATGATTGTACGGGATTGTGGGCAGGGTTCCCACGGCGGACCCACCCAACTATAGACCTTTGCCAGTAAGGAGTTAAGGTTGCCGTAAAGTCCTTCCAAGGATACCACAGTGCACGTGCAGCGACCTGGGCAAGCAAGGTGTGCACCTAGAGGCGACGGGTCAAGAGGTCGCGTGTGCACGTAGAGGCGACGGGTCAAGAGGTCGCGTGTGCACGTAGAGGCGACGGGTCAAGAGGTCGCATGTGCACGTAGAGGCGACGGGTCAAGAGGTCGCGTGTGCACGTAGAGGCGACGGGTCAAGAGGTCGCGTGTGCACGTAGAGGCGACGGGTCAAGAGCTCGCGTGTGCACGTAGAGGCGACGGGTCAAGAGGTCACATGTGCACGTAGAGGCGACGGGTCAAGAGGTCACATGTGCACGTAGAGGCGACGGGTCAAGAGGTCACATGTGCACGTAGAGGCGACGGGTCAAGAGGTCACATGTGCACGTAGAGGCGACGGGTCAAGAGGTCACATGCGCACGTAGAGGCGACGGGTCCAGAGGTCACATGTGCACGTAGAGGCGACGGGTCCAGAGGTCACATGTGCACGTAGAGGCGACGGGTCCAGAGGTCACATGTGCACGTAGAGGCGACGGGTCAAGAGGTCACATGTGCACGTAGAGGCGACGGGTCAAGAGGTTGCGTGTGCACGGTGACACGCCTCAGCAAGCAATGAATTCCCTCCAAAAAACGGGGGGTGGGGGGGGGGGGTCCGGCGTGACTGCCCCGGGGTACGAAGGCTTATTATTTACTTATTGTATGGCTCACCAATGCAAGACTCTTTCTCGTTCATTTTAGTCAATAATGATGCGTTACTGTGGTTCAGAAGTTGCAACAGTAATCCTGGTATTGACTTATTTTGGGACTTAATCCCATATACTTTAATTAACCGCTCACCCCGGGGGGAAAATTGACCCTGTGGAAACTCGGTGAGCGACCAAATTATTTCACTGTACTCTGTACTGTTCATTTTATTCTTTACAATTATTTTTAGAGAGTGGCGCGGTGGCATATATTTTATTTACGCGTCATTACAAGTACATCATGCAAATAGTATATTAAATATTTTGTCTAATAAAACTTAATTCGTCTCTCTAGCTGCTTGCGTTACTGAGTTATAAATTAATAATGTTTTCAATGCTTGGTTAAATCGTGGGCGGGTGAACGATCATTCCCTTATCTTTTCGTTACTGGCTGCTACAGGTGGCAGCAGAGCAACGTGTTGAATGGTCGATAATATCTCGCTGGAATTGCTATTATTTATTTATTATTATTACTATTTATAGTTTAATAAATGCATTTAATTACAAGTATTTGATCGAAGTGTGCCACGGACACTATGAATGATCAGGCAGCAATATTCGTACTGCTTCACGAAGTCTAGGACAATGTTCCTTGTATTCTAACACGATCGTCTGTCCTGTCACCTCACAGCAACGGTTGTTTGATCCGTGAGGCCAGTTACACAACGAGTGATCAGTGAGGCCAGTAACGTAACTAGTGATCCGTGAGGCCAGTAACGTAACGAGTGATCCGTGAGGCCAGTAATGTAACGAGTGATCCGTGAGGCCAGTAACACAACGACAGGGAGGTAGATAGGGCTGAAGGAAGACAGAGAAGGAGGGAGGAAGAGAGAGCTAGCCGAGTGAAGAAGAGACTGGACCTCCTTGACACCGTTCTCCAGGTGGGTCCCTCAGTCCCTCACTCACTTAATATACCCAGGAGCTTCTCTCTTCTACAGTCTCTCACATTACCGTATTTTCGTTGTGCTCTTCCTCCTTCAGCTTTTCCTTCTCTTTATTATCCTCCTCCTTCTCAACCCTCTCCTCCTCCACATCCTCCTTCTTAACCTCCCCTTCCTCCTCCTCTTCCTCCTCCTCCTATTAAGCGCTTCCAGATGTCTTCAAGACAATATTTATCTTCTAAGGCCTAAGGAACCTTTTAAAATAACGTTGACAATTGACTTGTGTATCCTAGTGATTCCCTAGTAGTCCTTCACCAGCAGGCGCGTTCCCTCGGAGTAGCCTAAGCTTCATATCGTCTAGAATTTTTCCCCTAATCTCTTAAATTCTTTGGTAACTAAATTTGTCATCCCCTTATTTACAGGTTGTGTATATGCTCCGTTTAACAGCCTATGTTCCTTTCTAGCAGTCTTTATTCCTTTTACCAGCCTTTATTCATTTCTAGCCGTCCATACTCCTATTGAGAAGCCTATCCTTCTTTCTTGCAATATATGTTCCTTTCTAGCATCCTATGCTCATTTCCATACCCCCCCCCCTGCCATACATACATACATACACTCACACATGCATCATCCATTATTCATACCAGACCGAGCAGAGCCGTAGAAGATCAGGCCAGCACCTGCGTGTCTGCGCAGCCCGTCTCTTGAGTTAGCACAAACGACAATGTGGTACAGTGGCGTTGTGGGCGCGAACTGGCCTAACCCACCCAAACTACCAACCCGCGCATAGAAAACGTGGTTGTTTGTGAGGCGATGTTGATTGATTGATGAAGATTAAGCCACCCAAAAGGTGGCACGGGCATGAATAGCCCGTAAGTGGTGACCCTTTTGAGCCACTACCAGTATCAAGAGCTGATACTGGAGATCTGTGGAGGTGCGGCTGCACCCTGCGTGACGGGAGATGTCTCCCGGACCAAATGGTGACCAAATGGTGTGAGGCGATGTGATTCATAGTGCGGCGTATTATGTCCGTTGAGCATGTTGGCGTCAAAATACGATGCATTATTTGAGGGGTAGAGGTTGGTGCGTGAGCGGCCGTAGACGCACTGTGGGAGGAAGCACCGAGGCGCGGCGCGGGTGTAATCATAGTTATCTCCCCCGTGGATCCATACCCTAGGCTATCATTGCCCCGCTGGGAACCCGTCGTTTGTGGTGGGAGTGTTTGAAGTAGCAGGAGCGGGACGCCTTGTAAATATGATGAGGGCAAAGTTGATTCTTCTTACAATACCCTAGTTGTTCTTCCCCTCGTTCTGGTCTCACCTCCTATGAATAATGAACCAGAGCATCTTGTATGCCGTGATTATGTCCACCGCGGGTTCTCTTTCAACCCTCTTACAATACCTCTTTGTCCTTGCTAGGAGAGGGAGGGGGAGGAAGGAAAAATATCAGGAAAAAGACCTAAGCCAAAATGTTTATATAGCATATGAGAGGGATACGAGAATATGGAACTGGGATTTGAGGATTATGAATCGGAATGGTCCCCAACCAATTGGACCGTTGGGGATCGAACGCTGACCTGCAGCGTCCATGTCAGCGGCTGCAGTCGTCTCTGTGAATCGGCCTCGATAGGTTAGGTGGGTTGGTTGGGTTCGTATGTTTCTGGTTAGGCAAAACAGTCGTATTTTGTACGGATGGGATGAGCAAGTCGTTCACCAAGCTGGGGAAAACTTGTTCACCTTTTAAAATCCTCCCGTTCTCTTAAATTGCCACTCCGTAAATAATGCAACTGTTTTGCCTTACCAGTAACGTACGAACCCAAGCCACCCACCCAACCTGTCGAAGCCCATGCTTAGAAACCGTCGGTTTTACGGAGGTTTAATTTGTATTAAGTGTCGCATATTTAACGGATTGGTTTAATCCGTAAAACTGCGACGTATTGGGTGAGATCGCGGCCCGCCTGTCACAGTCAGCCCACCGTGTTCACCCTCACCTAGGGCCTGGTGGCAGCCCCCTAGGCAGGAAATTCTCCTAAAGTTAATTGAAAGTGTCCTCTCTTAACATGACACACTAAGCTGGAGGACCAAAACAGAAAACGGGACAGGACATCATCTTCATGAACCGATTTCATTTCAAATTACGTCAGTTTTGGGCCATTGCGCACATACCAGCGAAAAGCGAAGTAATTTTAAGAGGACGGGTTGGGTTGGCAGTGTCTTTTATGTTTATATATATATATATATATATCTATATATATATATATATATATATATATATATATATATATATATATATATAAACATATATATATATATATATATATATGTCGTACCTAGTAGCCAGAACGCACTTCTCAGCCTACTATTCAAGGCCCGATTTGCCTAATAAGCCAAGTTTTCATGAATTAATTGTTTTTCGACAACCTAACTTACCTAACCTAACCTAACCTACCTATTTCGGCTACCTAACCTAACCTAACCTATAAAGATAGGTTAGGTTAGGTAGGGTTGGTTAGGTTCGGTCATATATCTACGTTAATTTTAACTCCAATAAAATAAAATTAACGTCATACATAATGAAATGGGTAGCTTTATCATTTCATAAGAAAAAAATTAGAGAAAATATATTAATTCAGGAAAACTTGGCTTATTAGGCAAATCGGGCCTTGCATAGTAGGCTCAGAAGTGCGTTCTGGCTACTAGGTACGACATATATATATATATATATATATATATATATATATATATATATATATATATATATATATATATACATATATATAATGTTGTACCTAGTAGCCAGAACGTCGTACTCGGCCTACTATGCAAGGCCCGATTTGCCTAATAAACCAAGTTTTCCTGAAATAATATATTTTCTCTAAATTTTTTCTTATGAAATGATAAAGCTACCCATTTCATTATGTATGAGGTCAATTTTTTTTTATTGGAGTTAAAATTAATGTAGATATATGACCGAACCTAACCAACCCTACCTAACCTAATCTAACCTATCTTTATAGGTTAGGTTTGGTTAGGTAGCCGAAAAAGTTAGGTTAGGTTAGGTTAGGTAGGTTAGGTAGTCGAAAAAACATTAATTCATGAAAACTTGGCTTATTAGGCAAATCGGGCCTTGCATAGTAAGCAGAGAAGTGCGTTCTGGCTACTAGGTACGACATATATATATATATATATATATATATATATATATATATACATACATATATATATATATATATATATATATATATATATATATATATATATATATATATATATATATATATATATATATATATATAAGGGCCTATTTATCTATATATAGGCCGGAGTTGACAAAGGCCTAGATCGGCCGAAACGTTTATCTCTCTTTCCCATTTCTCTCTGGATGTTCCGGATATATAGGCATATCTAACAAAAGGCATGTTCATCTACATTTTGGTATATCTAACTAAAGGCATATTTTTCTTTAAAAGGGCATATCAACCTAACGGTATATTTAAGTATAATCATATTTAAATTTTCCAAGCGACATCAACATACACAAAGGAACTTTCCATTTTTCACCAAACACGTCCAACAGGGCAGCCAACGTCTGATAACAAGACACACGTTGAGAGACCTGCTTTTACCCCCTCAAGGTAATAACAGACACGTACGATAACTAAGACTCGTGGATGATCACCCAACACAACACAAAGCCTGGATGAGTCACTAAACTAAGTAAGACTCGTGGATGATCACCCAACACAGAGCCTGGAAGAGTGTTAATGTATTCTTGCCCATGCCAATGTACGTTGTGTATGTATGATGAGCAACAGATCATTATAAAGACCATTATTGATGCTAGATACTGTTGGGGGTGCGGCCCAGAGGTACTTGGACGCCTAGACACTGTTCGGGGTGCGGCCCGGAGGTACTTAGATGCCTAGACACTGTTGGGGGTGCGGCCCGGAGGTACTTAGATGCCTAGACACTGTTGGGGGTGCGACCCGGAGGTACTTAGATGCCTAGACACTGTTGGGGGTGCGACCCGGAGGTACTTAGATGCCTAGACACTGTTGGGGGTGCGGCCCAGAGGTACTTAGATGCCTAGACACTGTTGGGGGTGCGACCCGGAGGTACTTAGATGCCTAGACACTGTTGGGGGTGCGGCCCGGAGGTACTTAGATGCCTAGACACTGTTGGGGGTGCGACCCAGAGGTACTTAGATGCCTAGACACTGTTGGGGGTGCGGCCCAGAGGTACTTAGATGCCTAGACACTGTTGGGGGTGCGGCCCAGAGGTACTTAGATGCCTAGACACTGTTGGGGGTGCGGCCCAGAGGTACTTAGATGCCTAGACACTGTTGGGGGTGCGACCCAGAGGTACTTAGATGCCTAGACACTGTTGGGGGTGCGGCCCAGAGGTACTTAGACGCCTAGACGCTGTTGGGGGTGCGGCCCAGAGGTACTTAGACGCCTAGACACTGTTGGGGGTGCGACCCGGATAAACTACTACAATCACTACCACCATCAGTAAACGAGAGAACACAAGTGGAAACACAAATGAGTCGAAAAAATGGAAGGAAATATTGGTCCCCTGGACGGATGGAAAGCATGCAAAGAAGTTGTGGAAGCCTCCTCCATCCACAACTTTGGGGTCAGATTCGACGAAGAAAACAAAGGTCATATTTGTTAAGTTATAGACTCCACCACCACCACTACCACCTCCTTCCCCCTCATCACCACCACCTCCACTAACAAGGCGTCTGTGACGTCAGATATTTTGACGTCGGGGAAATAATTAATTATTCACATCATTCATCAACCACCTCCACCCACCATAACCAACAACCACTCTACCACTTCAGCAACCACTCCTACAACGACCACCACCACCACTACCACATACAGCACTGGTAGTTAAGGTGCTGAGTCCTATAATTAGTTACTCGAAGCATCACTACTCCCCCGTACTCGCCTAGTTGTGTTTGCGGGGGTTGAGCTCTGGCTCTTTGGTCCCGCCTCTCAACTGTCAATCAACTGGTGTACAGATTCCTGAGCCTACTGGGCTCTATCATATCTACATTTGAAACTGTGTATGGGGTCAGCCTCCACCACATCACTGCCTAATGCATTCCATTTGTTAACTACTCTGACACTGACAAAATTCTTTCTAATGTCCCTGTGGCTCATTTGGGTACTATGTATTCACTTAGTTGACCTGTACTTACCTAGTTGTTCTTCCCCTCGTTCTGGTCTCACCTCCTATGAATAATGAACCAAAGCATCTTGTATGCCGTGATTATGTCCCCCGCGGGTTCTCTTTCAACCCTCTTGCCTCTGTCCACAACTCTGATCATTTACTTCAAGTCTTAGTCTGGTGACAAATATCTGGTCTTTCTCATCCTTTTTATGTGGTACGTCCCGTGGGGTCCCGTGGGGTCCTGTGGGGTCCCGTGGGGTCCCGTGGGGTCCTGTGGGGTCCCGTGGGGTCCTGTGGGGTCCCGTGGGGTCCTGTGGGGTCCTGTGGGGTCCCGTGGGGTCCCGTGGGGTCTTGTGGGGTCCCGTGGGGTCTCGTGGGGTCCCGTGGGGTACTGTGGGGTCCTGTGGAGTCCTGTGGGGTCCCGTGGGGTCTTGTGGGGTCCTGTGGGGTCCCGTGGGGTCTTGTGGGTCCCGTGGGGTCTCGTGGGGTCCCGTGGGGTCCCGTGGGGTCCTGTGGGGTCCCGTGGGGTTCTGTGGGGTCCTGTGGGGTCCCGTGGGGTCTTGTGGGGTCCCGTGGGGTCTCGTGGGGTCCCGTGGGGTCCTGTGGAGTCCTGTGGGGTTCCGTGGGGTCTTGTGGGGTCCTGTGGGGTCCCGTGGGGTCTTGTGGGGTCTTGTGGGATCCTGTGGGGTCCTGTGGGGTCCCGTGGGGTCCTGTGGGGTCCTGTGGGGTCCCGTGGGGTCCTGTGGGGTCCCATGGGGTCCTGTGGGGTCCCGTGGAGTCCCGTGGGGTCCTGTGGGGTCCCGTAGGGTCCCGTAGGGTCCCGTGGAGTCTCGTGGGGTCCCGTGGAGTCCCGTGGGGTCCCGTGGAGTCTCGTGGGGTCCCGTGGAGTCCCGTGGGGTCCCGTGGGGTCCCGAGGGGTCCCGTGGGGTCCCGTAGAGTCTCGTGGGGTCCCGTGGAGTCTCGTGGGGTCCCGTGGGGTCCCGTGGAGTCCCGTGGGGTACCGTGGGGTCCCGAGGGGTCCCGTGGGGTCCCGTGGTTATGTAGTCCCCAAAATTATGATGGAGTCCTACATACCTTGGGATGGTTGCGGGATGGACCGGGCCACGGGGATTAATGTCCCCGTGGCCCGGTCTCTGACTAGGCCTGTTGGATGATATATATATATATATATATATATATATATATATATATATATATATATATATATATATATATATATATATATATATATATACATATATATAATGTTGTACCTAGTAGCCAGAACGTCGTACTCGGCCTACTATGCAAGGCCCGATTTGCCTAATAAACCAAGTTTTCCTGAAATAATATATTTTCTCTAAATTTTTTTCTTATGAAATGATAAAGCTACCCATTTCATTATGTATGAGGTCAATTTTTTTTTATTGGAGTTAAAATTAATGTAGATATATGACCGAACCTAACCAACCCTACCTAACCTAATCTAACCTATCTTTATAGGTTAGGTTTGGTTAGGTAGCCGAAAAAGTTAGGTTAGGTTAGGTTAGGTAGGTTAGGTAGTCGAAAAAACATTAATTCATGAAAACTTGGCTTATTAGGCAAATCGGGCCTTGCATAGTAAGCAGAGAAGTGCGTTCTGGCTACTAGGTACGACATATATATATATATATATATATATATATATATATATACATACATATATATATATATATATATATATATATATATATATATATATATATATATATATATATATATATATATATATAAGGGCCTATTTATCTATATATAGGCCGGAGTTGACAAAGGCCTAGATCGGCCGAAACGTTTATCTCTCTTTCCCATTTCTCTGTGGATGTTCCGGATATATAGGCATATCTAACAAAAGGCATGTTCATCTACATTTTGGTATATCTAACTAAAGGCATATTTTTCTTTAAAAGGGCATATCAACCTAACGGTATATTTAAGTATAATCATATTTAAATTTTCCAAGCGACATCAACATACACAAAGGAACTTTCCATTTTTCACCAAACACGTCCAACAGGGCAGCCAACGTCTGATAACAAGACACACGTTGAGAGACCTGCTTTTACCCCCTCAAGGTAATAACAGACACGTACGATAACTAAGACTCGTGGATGATCACCCAACACAACACAAAGCCTGGATGAGTCACTAAACTAAGTAAGACTCGTGGATGATCACCCAACACAGAGCCTGGAAGAGTGTTAATGTATTCTTGCCCATGCCAATGTACGTTGTGTATGTATGATGAGCAACAGATCATTATAAAGACCATTATTGATGCTAGATACTGTTGGGGGTGCGGCCCAGAGGTACTTGGACGCCTAGACACTGTTCGGGGTGCGGCCCGGAGGTACTTAGATGCCTAGACACTGTTGGGGGTGCGGCCCGGAGGTACTTAGATGCCTAGACACTGTTGGGGGTGCGACCCGGAGGTACTTAGATGCCTAGACACTGTTGGGGGTGCGACCCGGAGGTACTTAGATGCCTAGACACTGTTGGGGGTGCGGCCCAGAGGTACTTAGATGCCTAGACACTGTTGGGGGTGCGACCCGGAGGTACTTAGATGCCTAGACACTGTTGGGGGTGCGGCCCGGAGGTACTTAGATGCCTAGACACTGTTGGGGGTGCGACCCAGAGGTACTTAGATGCCTAGACACTGTTGGGGGTGCGGCCCAGAGGTACTTAGATGCCTAGACACTGTTGGGGGTGCGGCCCAGAGGTACTTAGATGCCTAGACACTGTTGGGGGTGCGGCCCAGAGGTACTTAGATGCCTAGACACTGTTGGGGGTGCGACCCAGAGGTACTTAGATGCCTAGACACTGTTGGGGGTGCGGCCCAGAGGTACTTAGACGCCTAGACGCTGTTGGGGGTGCGGCCCAGAGGTACTTAGACGCCTAGACACTGTTGGGGGTGCGACCCGGATAAACTACTACAATCACTACCACCATCAGTAAACGAGAGAACACAAGTGGAAACACAAATGAGTCGAAAAAATGGAAGGAAATATTGGTCCCCTGGACGGATGGAAAGCATGCAAAGAAGTTGTGGAAGCCTCCTCCATCCACAACTTTGGGGTCAGATTCGACGAAGAAAACAAAGGTCATATTTGTTAAGTTATAGACTCCACCACCACCACTACCACCTCCTTCCCCCTCACCACCACCACCTCCACTAACAAGGCGTCTGTGACGTCAGATATTTTGACGTCGGGGAAATAATTAATTATTCACATCATTCATCAACCACCTCCACCCACCATAACCAACAACCACTCTACCACTTCAGCAACCACTCCTACAACGACCACCACCACCACTACCACATACAGCACTGGTAGTTAAGGTGCTGAGTCCTATAATTAGTTACTCGAAGCATCACTACTCCCCCGTACTCGCCTAGTTGTGTTTGCGGGGGTTGAGCTCTGGCTCTTTGGTCCCGCCTCTCAACTGTCAATCAACTGGTGTACAGATTCCTGAGCCTACTGGGCTCTATCATATCTACATTTGAAACTGTGTATGGGGTCAGCCTCCACCACATCACTGCCTAATGCATTCCATTTGTTAACTACTCTGACACTGACAAAATTCTTTCTAATGTCCCTGTGGCTCATTTGGGTACTATGTATTCACTTAGTTGACCTGTACTTACCTAGTTGTTCTTCCCCTCGTTCTGGTCTCACCTCCTATGAATAATGAACCAAAGCATCTTGTATGCCGTGATTATGTCCCCCGCGGGTTCTCTTTCAACCCTCTTGCCTCTGTCCACAACTCTGATCATTTACTTCAAGTCTTAGTCTGGTGACAAATATCTGGTCTTTCTCATCCTTTTTATGTGGTACGTCCCGTGGGGTCCCGTGGGGTCCTGTGGGGTCCCGTGGGGTCCCGTGGGGTCCTGTGGGGTCCCGTGGGGTCCTGTGGGGTCCCGTGGGGTCCTGTGGGGTCCTGTGGGGTCCCGTGGGGTCCCGTGGGGTCTTGTGGGGTCCCGTGGGGTCTCGTGGGGTCCCGTGGGGTACTGTGGGGTCCTGTGGAGTCCTGTGGGGTCCCGTGGGGTCTTGTGGGGTCCTGTGGGGTCCCGTGGGGTCTTGTGGGTCCCGTGGGGTCTCGTGGGGTCCCGTGGGGTCCCGTGGGGTCCTGTGGGGTCCCGTGGGGTTCTGTGGGGTCCTGTGGGGTCCCGTGGGGTCTTGTGGGGTCCCGTGGGGTCTCGTGGGGTCCCGTGGGGTCCTGTGGAGTCCTGTGGGGTTCCGTGGGGTCTTGTGGGGTCCTGTGGGGTCCCGTGGGGTCTTGTGGGGTCTTGTGGGATCCTGTGGGGTCCTGTGGGGTCCCGTGGGGTCCTGTGGGGTCCTGTGGGGTCCCGTGGGGTCCTGTGGGGTCCCATGGGGTCCTGTGGGGTCCCGTGGAGTCCCGTGGGGTCCTGTGGGGTCCCGTAGGGTCCCGTAGGGTCCCGTGGAGTCTCGTGGGGTCCCGTGGAGTCCCGTGGGGTCCCGTGGAGTCTCGTGGGGTCCCGTGGAGTCCCGTGGGGTCCCGTGGGGTCCCGAGGGGTCCCGTGGGGTCCCGTAGAGTCTCGTGGGGTCCCGTGGAGTCTCGTGGGGTCCCGTGGGGTCCCGTGGAGTCCCGTGGGGTACCGTGGGGTCCCGAGGGGTCCCGTGGGGTCCCGTGGTTATGTAGTCCCCAAAATTATGATGGAGTCCTACATACCTTGGGATGGTTGCGGGATGGACCGGGCCACGGGGATTAATGTCCCCGTGGCCCGGTCTCTGACTAGGCCTGTTGGATGATATATATATATATATATATATATATATATATATATATATATATATATATATATATATATATATATATATATATATATACATATATATAATGTTGTACCTAGTAGCCAGAACGTCGTACTCGGCCTACTATGCAAGGCCCGATTTGCCTAATAAACCAAGTTTTCCTGAAATAATATATTTTCTCTAAATTTTTTTCTTATGAAATGATAAAGCTACCCATTTCATTATGTATGAGGTCAATTTTTTTTTATTGGAGTTAAAATTAATGTAGATATATGACCGAACCTAACCAACCCTACCTAACCTAATCTAACCTATCTTTATAGGTTAGGTTTGGTTAGGTAGCCGAAAAAGTTAGGTTAGGTTAGGTTAGGTAGGTTAGGTAGTCGAAAAAACATTAATTCATGAAAACTTGGCTTATTAGGCAAATCGGGCCTTGCATAGTAAGCAGAGAAGTGCGTTCTGGCTACTAGGTACGACATATATATATATATATATATATATATATATATATATATATACATACATATATATATATATATATATATATATATATATATATATATATATATATATATATATATATATAAGGGCCTATTTATCTATATATAGGCCGGAGTTGACAAAGGCCTAGATCGGCCGAAACGTTTATCTCTCTTTCCCATTTCTCTGTGGATGTTCCGGATATATAGGCATATCTAACAAAAGGCATGTTCATCTACATTTTGGTATATCTAACTAAAGGCATATTTTTCTTTAAAAGGGCATATCAACCTAACGGTATATTTAAGTATAATCATATTTAAATTTTCCAAGCGACATCAACATACACAAAGGAACTTTCCATTTTTCACCAAACACGTCCAACAGGGCAGCCAACGTCTGATAACAAGACACACGTTGAGAGACCTGCTTTTACCCCCTCAAGGTAATAACAGACACGTACGATAACTAAGACTCGTGGATGATCACCCAACACAACACAAAGCCTGGATGAGTCACTAAACTAAGTAAGACTCGTGGATGATCACCCAACACAGAGCCTGGAAGAGTGTTAATGTATTCTTGCCCATGCCAATGTACGTTGTGTATGTATGATGAGCAACAGATCATTATAAAGACCATTATTGATGCTAGATACTGTTGGGGGTGCGGCCCAGAGGTACTTGGACGCCTAGACACTGTTCGGGGTGCGGCCCGGAGGTACTTAGATGCCTAGACACTGTTGGGGGTGCGGCCCGGAGGTACTTAGATGCCTAGACACTGTTGGGGGTGCGACCCGGAGGTACTTAGATGCCTAGACACTGTTGGGGGTGCGACCCGGAGGTACTTAGATGCCTAGACACTGTTGGGGGTGCGGCCCAGAGGTACTTAGATGCCTAGACACTGTTGGGGGTGCGACCCGGAGGTACTTAGATGCCTAGACACTGTTGGGGGTGCGGCCCGGAGGTACTTAGATGCCTAGACACTGTTGGGGGTGCGACCCAGAGGTACTTAGATGCCTAGACACTGTTGGGGGTGCGGCCCAGAGGTACTTAGATGCCTAGACACTGTTGGGGGTGCGGCCCAGAGGTACTTAGATGCCTAGACACTGTTGGGGGTGCGGCCCAGAGGTACTTAGATGCCTAGACACTGTTGGGGGTGCGACCCAGAGGTACTTAGATGCCTAGACACTGTTGGGGGTGCGGCCCAGAGGTACTTAGACGCCTAGACGCTGTTGGGGGTGCGGCCCAGAGGTACTTAGACGCCTAGACACTGTTGGGGGTGCGACCCGGATAAACTACTACAATCACTACCACCATCAGTAAACGAGAGAACACAAGTGGAAACACAAATGAGTCGAAAAAATGGAAGGAAATATTGGTCCCCTGGACGGATGGAAAGCATGCAAAGAAGTTGTGGAAGCCTCCTCCATCCACAACTTTGGGGTCAGATTCGACGAAGAAAACAAAGGTCATATTTGTTAAGTTATAGACTCCACCACCACCACTACCACCTCCTTCCCCCTCACCACCACCACCTCCACTAACAAGGCGTCTGTGACGTCAGATATTTTGACGTCGGGGAAATAATTAATTATTCACATCATTCATCAACCACCTCCACCCACCATAACCAACAACCACTCTACCACTTCAGCAACCACTCCTACAACGACCACCACCACCACTACCACATACAGCACTGGTAGTTAAGGTGCTGAGTCCTATAATTAGTTACTCGAAGCATCACTACTCCCCCGTACTCGCCTAGTTGTGTTTGCGGGGGTTGAGCTCTGGCTCTTTGGTCCCGCCTCTCAACTGTCAATCAACTGGTGTACAGATTCCTGAGCCTACTGGGCTCTATCATATCTACATTTGAAACTGTGTATGGGGTCAGCCTCCACCACATCACTGCCTAATGCATTCCATTTGTTAACTACTCTGACACTGACAAAATTCTTTCTAATGTCCCTGTGGCTCATTTGGGTACTATGTATTCACTTAGTTGACCTGTACTTACCTAGTTGTTCTTCCCCTCGTTCTGGTCTCACCTCCTATGAATAATGAACCAAAGCATCTTGTATGCCGTGATTATGTCCCCCGCGGGTTCTCTTTCAACCCTCTTGCCTCTGTCCACAACTCTGATCATTTACTTCAAGTCTTAGTCTGGTGACAAATATCTGGTCTTTCTCATCCTTTTTATGTGGTACGTCCCGTGGGGTCCCGTGGGGTCCTGTGGGGTCCCGTGGGGTCCCGTGGGGTCCTGTGGGGTCCCGTGGGGTCCTGTGGGGTCCCGTGGGGTCCTGTGGGGTCCTGTGGGGTCCCGTGGGGTCCCGTGGGGTCTTGTGGGGTCCCGTGGGGTCTCGTGGGGTCCCGTGGGGTACTGTGGGGTCCTGTGGAGTCCTGTGGGGTCCCGTGGGGTCTTGTGGGGTCCTGTGGGGTCCCGTGGGGTCTTGTGGGTCCCGTGGGGTCTCGTGGGGTCCCGTGGGGTCCCGTGGGGTCCTGTGGGGTCCCGTGGGGTTCTGTGGGGTCCTGTGGGGTCCCGTGGGGTCTTGTGGGGTCCCGTGGGGTCTCGTGGGGTCCCGTGGGGTCCTGTGGAGTCCTGTGGGGTTCCGTGGGGTCTTGTGGGGTCCTGTGGGGTCCCGTGGGGTCTTGTGGGGTCTTGTGGGATCCTGTGGGGTCCTGTGGGGTCCCGTGGGGTCCTGTGGGGTCCTGTGGGGTCCCGTGGGGTCCTGTGGGGTCCCATGGGGTCCTGTGGGGTCCCGTGGAGTCCCGTGGGGTCCTGTGGGGTCCCGTAGGGTCCCGTAGGGTCCCGTGGAGTCTCGTGGGGTCCCGTGGAGTCCCGTGGGGTCCCGTGGAGTCTCGTGGGGTCCCGTGGAGTCCCGTGGGGTCCCGTGGGGTCCCGAGGGGTCCCGTGGGGTCCCGTAGAGTCTCGTGGGGTCCCGTGGAGTCTCGTGGGGTCCCGTGGGGTCCCGTGGAGTCCCGTGGGGTACCGTGGGGTCCCGAGGGGTCCCGTGGGGTCCCGTGGTTATGTAGTCCCCAAAATTATGATGGAGTCCTACATACCTTGGGATGGTTGCGGGATGGACCGGGCCACGGGGATTAATGTCCCCGTGGCCCGGTCTCTGACTTGGCCTCTTGGATGATGGTGTAATCAACTAGGCTGTTAGGCTCATCTGCTCGCAGTCCGATATACGAGTCACAGCCTGGTTGATCAAGTATTCTTTGGAGGTGTTTATCAAGTTCCCTGTTGAACACCGTGAGAGATTGGCCAGTTATGACCCTTTTGCATGGAGAGAGTGTTGATAAATCTTGTGCCCTCAATGTTGATAACATTTTTGACGCTATCATCTGTTGTGTATATTTTGTACTGTTAGTGCAGATAACAGGTGTCATTGAGGATACCTGGTTGATGGGGGTTCTGGGAGTTCTACTCCCCTAGCCCGGCCCGAGGCCAGGCTTGACTTGTGAGAGCTTGGTCCACCAGGCTGTTGCTTGGAGCGGCCCGCAGGCCCACATACCAACCACAACCTGGTTGGTCCGGCACTCCGGGGTTTAAGGCGTGAAACAGTCTCTCCTGCTTGTTGGTCCGGGTCTTGGGGGGGATGTCACAAACGTAAGAGAGAAGGCTGTTACTTCGGGTCTCGTATGGTACATTAATGACGGTAAAAATATGAAATATTCCATTTCAAGCGTTGACGTTAGACAGCATTTATGGCGCTAGGTAGATCTTTGTGGGCCAATTTGGAGTTTTTGTTGGCCGTTTATAGTTTTTTGTTCGTTTGGTGAAATTTCAATATAATTTGTTCTTCTTTATACTTGAGAAGATTTCTGTGTGTTGTTGGTAAGCTTAAAGCTTTCTCTTATCACTCATCTTAAGCCTTACCTTATTAGTTTTCCCTGGAACACTATCTCGGAGATCGGTTTAGAACCAGGTCTCAAATCATCGCTGGGTGAACAGGGGCGAATAGTTAAGGTTCAGTTCATAGTCGCCTCTCCCTGTCCAGGACTCGAACCCAGTTGAAAACGCCCATTATAAATGCTACCACTCCATTGCATATACTGTTCTACACTTCTATACGATCTTCTAGTTTGTTCTGCACTGTTCTACCGCTGTTGTACACGTTCGCCTCCTATACACAATCCTGTATGAGGATCTTGTGTTTGCCGCACACGAAATGGCTCATGTAATATTTACCCCCAAGTCCTTCCCGTCATGTGAGTGCATGTCTCGCCATACTCCTTCACTCTGTTGCCTTCTCAGTAACCTTGTATTTGCTTGGGATTAACTCTAGTAGCCATCATGACCAATATAGCCGCTGACGACTAGGGGCCAGATTCACGAAAGCACTTACGCAAGCACTTACGAACCTGTACATCTTTTCTCAATCTTTGGCCGCTTTGTTTCCAATTATTAAACAGTTAATGAGCTCCGAAGCACCAGGAGGCTGTTTATAACAATAACAACAGTTGAATGGGAAGTTTTCATGCTTGTAAACTGTTTAATAAATGTAACCAAAGCCGTCAAAGATTGAGGAAAGATGTACACGTTCGTAAGTGCTTTCGTGAATCTGGCCCCAGGGAGTCTCGGGTAGACCTGGGGATGGTGATGGAGGTAATAGTGTGACTGGTTGTGAGATGGAAGGACATAGAACAACCAAAGAAGCAGGCACAGAGAACCACCAGGTAGAGATAGTGAGGTGAGGGAGACAGAGAGTGTGTGGTGAGGGAGACAGTGTGTGGTGAGGGAGACAGAGTGTGTGGTGAGGGAGACAGAGTGTGTGGTGAGTGAGACAGAGAGTGTGTGGTGAGAGAGACAGAGAGTGTGTGGTGAGGGAGACAGAGAGTGTGGTGAGGGAGACAGAGAGTGTGTGGTGAGAGAGACAGAGAGTGTGGTGAGGGAGACAGAGAGTGTGGTGAGGGAGACAGAGAGTGTGTGGTGAGGGAAACAGAGTGTGTGGTGAGGGAGACAGAGAGTGTGTGGTGAGAGAGACAGAGAGTGTGGTGAGGGAGACAGAGAGTGTGGTGAGGGAGACAGAGAGTGTGGTGAGGGAGACAGAGAGTGTGGTGAGGGAGACAGAGAGTGTGTGGTGAGGGAAACAGAGTGTGTGGTGAGGGAAACAGAGTGTGTGGTGAGGGAGACAGAGAGTGTGGTGAGGGAGACAGAGAGTGTGGTGAGGGAGACAGAGAGTGTGGTGAGGAAGACTGAGAGTGTGTGGTGAGGGAGACAGAGTGTGTGGTGAGGGAGACAGAGTGTGTGGTGAGGGAGACAGAGAGTGTGTGGTGAGGGAGACAGAGACAGTGTACTGAGGTAGACAGACAGAGGACTAGAAACAGAGAAAGAGCTAAAGATAAGGACTAAAAGTGAAAGCATCTGAGGCAATGTTTCACTAGTCGTAAAAGGCCAACTTTTTTTTCCTCAAGAATAACTCTTCCCCTTCACAAAAAGCCCTCCCCCCTTCCCCCCTTTCCTTCCCCTCTCCCCCTTTCTTTCCCCTCACCCCCCCCCCCCTCCCTTTCCCGACCAAGCAAGCGAGCTGTTGGGGCAAACCCACTCACCAAGTCTGGTCAATTGCTTCATTCACCTTAACCTCTAACCCTTCAACTAGTCCTCTCCTCCCATCACCCCTCCCTTCTCTTCCCCTTTCCCCCCTCCCATCCCTTCCCTCTTCCACCCTCCCCTTCATCATTCCCCTCCCCATCTCTCCTGTCCCCAACAGAAAACGCGAGGCGAGATTATGGTCAGTACTGTTGCTCGCAGGTTTGTGAACGTCTTATTGACGTCACACGAGGCGGCAATAATGTTTGACGTCACGGGGGGCGCCAATAATGTTTGACGTCACGGGGGGCGCCAATAATGCTTGACGTCACGGGGGGCGCCAATAATGCTTGACGTCACGTGGGGCGCCAATAATGCTTGACGTCACACGAGGCGCCAATAATGCTTGACGTCACGTGGGGCGCCAATAACGCTTGACGTCACGCGGGGCGCCAATAATGCTTGACGTCACGCGGGGCGCCAATAATGCTTGACGTCACGGGGGGCGCCAATAATGCTTGACGTCACGGGGGGCGCCAATAATGTTTGACGTCACGCGGGGCGTCAATAATGCTTGACGTCACGTGGGGCGCCAATAATGCTTGACGTCACACGAGGCGCCAATAATGCTTGACGTCACGTGGGGCGCCAATAACGCTTGACGTCACGCGGGGCGCCAATAATGCTTGACGTCACGCGGGGCGCCAATAATGCTTGACGTCACGGGGGGCGCCAATAATGCTTGACGTCACGTGGGGCGCCAATAATGTTTGACGTCACGCGGGGCGTCAATAATGCTTGACGTCACGCGGGGCGCCAAAGACGCGCTAACTTCGACCTTCCAGTGACCATATTTGCATCAGCAGGAAGACTCTCCGGCGTCGCTACAAGAACGGGTCCTTGTTCGAGGTGCGGGCGAGCAGTCTCCTCCATTGTTGTGGTAACACTGGTGGGTGTACACGGGTCCTATCTTGAGGTTATCTTGAGATGACTTCGGGGCTTTAGTGTCCCCGCGGCCCGGTCCTCGACCAGGCCTCCACCCCCAGGAAGCAGCCCGTGACAGCTGACTAACACCCGGGTACCTATTTTACTGCAAGGTAACAGGGGCATAGGGTGAAAGAAACTCTGCCCATTGTTTCTCGCCGGCGCCCGGGATCGAACCCAGGACCACAGGATCACAAGCCCAGCGTGCTGTCCGCTTGGTCGACCGGCTCCCCAGCCCAGGGCTCCTAGGGTAGAGGCCCAGTTGTTTATACGGACTTCCCACTCAAAGTACAAGCCATCGCTCAGTGTCAGGACAACTGCACTATGATAACGTCAATATCTCAGTGTTATCATTTGTTCTAATACGTCGCATTCTGAACGGTTTAGTCGATTCCCTAAGAAAAGCGATGTATTAGGTTCGAGGATGGGTTGTATACTCAGTGAATTTGAATAAGCAGTCAGGTTGGAATGAGCAAACTACACATGCAGTAACCAAACCTGTCAGCCAATCGGTACGCAGAGTGCGCGTACCTGATGAGTTTAATGGTACGGACTAATTACTACGGAAGAGCGAGAGGTCTTTAATTAACCCACACGATGATTAGCTATGCAACAGCGATCCCAGAGGGTATTGCTAATTGGCCGGGATGGGTTTGTTGAGGCTCGAATCTTAATTTGGCAACCCATTTAGGAGGCCTATTGACTCTTGGCAGGAAGCTCCTATTGGTCCATACGAGGCAGCTTCTATTGGTCCATACGAGGCAGCTCCTATTGGCCCATACGAGGCAGCTCCTATTGGCCCATACGAGGCAGCTTCTATTGGCCCATACGAGGCAGCTCCTATTGGCCCATACGAGGCAGCTCCTATTGGCCCATACGAGGCAGCTCCTATTGGCCCATACGAGGCAGCTCCTATTGGTCCATATGAGACAGCTCCTATTGGCCCATACGAGGCAGCTCCTATTGGCCCATACGAGGCAGCTCCTATTGGCCCATACGAGGCAGCTCCTATTGGCCCATACGAGGCAGCTCCTATTGGTCCATACGAGACAGCTCCTATTGGCCCATACGAGGTAGCTCCTATTGGTCCATATGAGACAGCTCCTATTGGCCCATACGAGGCAGCTCCTATTGGCCCATACGAGGCAGCTCCTATTGGCCCATACGAGGCAGCTTCTATTGGTCCATACGAGGCTACTAATATTGGTCCATACGAAGCAGCCTCTACTGGTCCATACGAGGCAGCTAATAAGAACATAAGAACAAAGGTAACTGCAGAAGGCCTATTGGACCATACGAGGCAGTTCCTATCTATAACCACCCAATAAGAACATAAGAACATAAGAACAAAGGTAACTGCAGAAGGCCTATTGGCCCATACGAGGCAGCTCCTATTCTATAACCACCCAATCCCACTCATATACTTGTCCAACCCGTGCTTGAAACAATCGAGGGACCCCACCTCCACAATGTTACGCGGCAATTGGTTCCACAAATCAACAACCCTGTTACTGAACCAGTATTTACCCAAATCTTTCCTAAATCTAAACTTATCCAATTTATACCCATTGTTTCGTGTTCTGTCCTGTGTTGATACTTTTAATACCCTGTTAATATCCCCCCGGTTATGTCCATTCATCCACTTGTAAACCTCTATCATGTCACCCCTAACTCTTCGCCTTTCCAGTGAATGCAACTTAAGCTTTGTTAATCTTTCTTCATATGAAAGATTTCTAATTTGGGGAATTAACTTAGTCATCCTACGCTGGACACGTTCAAGTGAATTTATATCGATTCTATAATATGGCGACCAAAACTGAACTGCATAATCTAAATGGGGCCTAACTAGAGCAAGATATAGCTTGAGAACCACACCAGGTGTCTTGTTACTAACGCTGCGATTAATAAATCCAAGTGTCCGATTTGCCTTATTACGAACATTTATGCATTGATCCTTTTGTTTTAAATTCTTACTAATCATAACTCCCAGATCCCTTTCGCAATCCGACTTCGCAATCACAACACCATCTAGCTCGTATCTTGTAACTCTATCATCATTACCTAACCTCAGAACTTTACATTTATCAGCATTAAACTGCATCTGCCAATCCTTTGACCATTTCAAAACCCTATCTAGATCAACTTGAAGTGATAGTGAGTCCTCCTCCGAATTAATTTCCCTACCGATTTTCGTATCATCGGCAAATTTGCAAATGTTGCTACTCAAACCTGAATCTAAATCATTTATATATATTATAAACAACAGAGGTCCCAGGACAGAGCCTTGAGGCACTCCACTTACAACGTGGGGTTCACAGTACAAGTCTCCTATAGTCCAGGTAATGGATTCGTTAGGTGAATGTAGGAGCTGGGGGCGGGTCATAAATTAAGTTGAAGATGTGAGTGTTTCTAGGTCTGGTAAGGGGGTTGCTAAGGGAGGTTGCATAGTTGTTATGGAAGGTGAGAACTCTTGTGATCTGTTTTTTTTGTGATCTGTTTGTCTGTGATCAATCCCACTCATATACTTGTCCAACCCGCGCTTGAAACAATCGAGGGACCTCACCTCCACCACGTTACGCGGTAATTGGTTCCACAAATCAACAACCCTGTTACTGAACCAGTATTTACCCAAGTCTTTCCTAAATCTAAACTTATCCAATTTATACCCATTGTTTCGTGTTCTGTCTTGTGTTGCTGATAATATTGGTCCATACGAGGCAGCTCCTATTGGTCCATACGAGGCAGCTTCTATTGGTCCATACGAGGCAGCTTCTATTGGTCCATACGAAGCAGCTTCTATTGGTGCACACGAAGCAGCTCCTATTGGTCCATACGAGGCAGCTTCTATTGGTCCATACGAGGCAGCTTCTATTGGTCCATACGAAGCAGCTCCTATTGGTCCATACGAGGCAGCTCCAATTGGTCCATACGAGGCAGCTTCTATTGGTCCATACGAGGCAGCACCCTATTGGTCAGCCCCTATAGTGGTGTTGTAAGTGGTATTGTTGTTATAAGTGGTAGTGTTGTTATAAGTGGTAGTGTTGTTATAAGTGGTTGTGTTGTTTTAAGTGGTAGTAGTGTTATAAGTGGTAGTAGTGTTATAAGTGGTAGTAGTAGTGTTATAAGTGGTAGTAGTAGTGTTATAAGTGGTAGTAGTGTTATAAGTGGTAGTAGTGTTATAAGTGGTAGTAGTGTTATAAGTGGTAGTAGTGTTATAAGTGGTAGTAGTGTTATAAGTGGTAGTGTTATAAGTGGTAGTAGTAGTGTTATAAGTGGTAGTAGTGTTATAAGTGGTAGTGTTATAAGTGGTAGTAGTAGTGTTATAAGTGGTAGTAGTAGTGTTATAAGTGGTAGTAGTAGTGTTATAAGTGGTAGTAGTGTTATAAGTGGTAGTGTTATAAGTGGTAGTAGTAGTGTTATAAGTGGTAGTAGTGTTATAAGTGGTAGTAGTGTTATAAGTGGTAGTAGTAGTGTTATAGTAGTCATTCGGTCAGGTGAAGTCACAGTGAGAGGTTGTGTTAACCGGAGCTCCTGAGTGTTGTTATATTATCATAGCAATATGGAAGTTGTAGTGAAGGACCTGGTGACTCTAGTGGGAGCCCTGAGGACAGAGTTGGACTCTCTGCGGGAGGAGGTGCGTCAGCTTAAAAAACAACGAGAAGTAACGAAGGAGGAGACCAGCAGTAAAGGGACCTCGTCTTGGAGAGTTGCGAAAGACAGGGGCCTTAAGAAGACTTTGATAAAGCCGCCTTCAAACGCCATAGCAACTTCAAATTCATTTGACGTTTTGGAGGACGAGTGCTGTGGAGAGACTGTGGATCGCGCAAAAGGGAAAGCAACGAAGAGAAAGGAAGCGCAGGCCCCTCAGAAAGTAAAGGAAGTACCTAAGCAAACATTAGTTGTGGGAGATTCCCAGATAAGGTATTTGGATAGAACGTTTTGTGCTAGAGATAGGGGGAACAGGTTAAGGGTTTGCTATCCCGGAGCTGGCATTGGTGATATTATAAACAACATGAATGATATTATGGCTGGTAATGGGAACAATCCCATTATTTGCATTAGCGTGGGAGGAAATGATGTTGGTCGAGTCAGGAGTGAGGAACTGATTCAGAGGTATAAAACAGCCATAGAGTTAGTTAGGAGCAAGGGAGGAATCCCGATCATATGTGGCATTCTTCCAAGAAAGGGAGTGGGAAATGAATGGATATCGAGGGCACTTGGTGTCAATTGCCGGCTGGAAAGATATTGCAAATCAAATGCAATATCTTTCATAGACAACTGGGAACACTTCTATGGAAGAAATGAAATGTATGCTCGTGATGGGGTGCATCTATCGAGAGCTGGGGTTGTTGCTGTTGCGAACTCGCTAGAAGAAGTGGTTAGAGGTGTTTGTTTGGGTTTAAACTGTTAGTAGATAGAGGTATGGGAATTGATTTGGAGGAAGGAGGTAATAAAAGTATGTGTTTGTGGGAGAAAGGAATTGGCAAAACGATCAGAGAAAGAGAAGGTCCGCAAAATAACAATTCACTTAGGGTATATTACACTAACAGTAGAAGTCTAAGAAATAAAATTAACGAATTAAATGCTCTTGTCTGCACAGAAAAAATAGATATTATTGCACTTACCGAAACGTGGATGAATGTAGAAAATAGAGAACTATTAGCTGAATATCAAATATATGGATTTAAACTATTTCACACAGATAGATATATTAGACGAGGAGGTGGAGTAGCCATATATGTTAGGGACAATTTGAAATGTAGTCTCAAAGAGGGAATCAAAACAGAGCCACACACAGAAACTATTTGGATTGAATTAAACGAAAAAGCTAATAATATTATAATAGGAGTAATATATAGGCCACCAAATTTAGACAGAATGGAAGCAAAGCATCTATGGGATGAAATATCTAGAGCATCTAGATCTAACAGTATTTATGTCATGGGTGACTTTAATTTTAGCGGAATAAACTGGTTGAACAAAACAGGGAATAGTGAAGCAGAAGATTTTCTAGAATTAATTGACGATTGCTTTCTTACGCAACACATTAAGGAACCAACACGGGAAAATAATATTTTAGATTTAGTGTTAACTAACAGGGAAACGCAAATTAATGACATCGAAATAGGGAGTGAGCTAGGGAGCAGTGATCACAAAGAAATCAGATTTAGCATAGAATGGAATAGACCAGTAGGAGAAAATTCTGTTAAAGTGCCAGATTTTCGAAAAGCTGATTTTAATAGCCTAAGAAATTTTTTGGGTCAAATTGATTGGAAAGGCTTGGGTATGGGGTGTGGGCCGGTCTTGGAGCGAGACATGAACCCAGCGATAGGTGACTTAAATGGGGATTTCGATGTGGATTCAATATATAACTTATTTAAGAATATTCTAAACAAAGCACAGGAACGTAGTATACCATACAAATTGAATAGATCGTATACTAATGACCCAAGTGGATAACAAAGAATTTGAAGAACCTTATAGGTAAAAAGAGAGCTTGGTACAAAAGGATTAAAAATGGGGAGGTCACTTTAGAACAGGAATTCGTACAACTGGTTAGAAATGTTAAAAGAGAGATAAGGAAAGCAAAAAGAAACTATGAAGTTCGCATAGCAGGGCAAGCAAAGACAAATCCTAAAGGGTTTTTTCAGTTATATCGTACTAAGACTAGGGAAAGGATAGGTCCATTAAAAACTGAGACAGGTCAAATAACAGATAGTGATGAAGAGATGAGTAGTATTTTTAATAAATATTTTGTATCTGTATTTACTAAAGAGGAACTTAACAATATGCCTTCAGCCGAACAAGTCTATGTGGGTGGGGACGAGGACAGGTTGACGAGTTTAGCAGTTACCAGGGAGGATGTTCTTAAACAAATAGTAAAACTCAAACCAAACAAATCCCCAGGGCCGGATGAAGTGTTTGCTAGGGTGCTTAAAGAATGCAAAGAGGAGCTTTGTGACCCACTGTCAACCATATTTAATAAATCAATAGAGTCAGGCAGAGTGCCAGAGTTTTGGAAAGTTGCTAATGTGATACCAGTTTTTAAGAAAGGAGATAGATCACTTGCGTCTAACTATCGACCAATTAGCCTAACGTCTATTGTGGGAAAGTTACTCGAATCTATAATAGCAAATAAAATTCGTCTTCATCTTGAAAAACATAAATTAATAATTGAGTCGCAACATGGTTTTATAAATGGCCGTTCATGTTTAACAAATTTGTTATCTTTTTATTCTAGCATTGTTGAGGCAGTTGATAGTGGTAAGGATTGCGATGTTGTGTACCTTGACTTTAGCAAAGCTTTTGATACAGTGCCACATGAAAGACTGATTAAAAAAATAGAGTCTCATGGTATTGGGGGTGCTATATTAAGCTGGATTAGGGCATGGCTATACCAAAGGAAACAGAGAGTTAGTATAAATGGAATCAAGTCAGAGTGGGAAAATGTTGTAAGTGGAGTGCCTCAAGGCTCTGTCCTGGGACCTCTGTTGTTTATAATATATATAAATGATTTAGATTCAGGTTTGAGTAGCAACATTTGCAAATTTGCCGATGATACGAAAATCGGTAGGGAAATTAATTCGGAGGAGGACTCACTATCACTTCAAGTTGATCTAGATAGGGTTTTGAAATGGTCAAAGGATTGGCAGATGCAGTTTAATGCTGATAAATGTAAAGTTCTGAGGTTAGGTAATGATGATAGAGTTACAAGATACGAGCTAGATGGTGTTGTGATTGCGAAGTCGGATTGCGAAAGGGATCTGGGAGTTATGATTAGTAAGAATTTAAAACAAAAGGATCAATGCATAAATGTTCGTAATAAGGCAAATCGGACACTTGGATTTATTAATCGCAGCGTTAGTAACAAGACACCTGGTGTGGTTCTATAGCAATATGTGGTATATAGCAATATGGAAGTTGTAGTTAAGGACCTGGTGACTCTAGTGGGAGCCCTGAGGACAGAGTTGGAATCTCTGCGGGAGGAGGTGCGTCAGCTGAAAGAACAACGAGAAGTAACGAAGGAGGAGACCAGTAGTAAAGGGACCTCGTCTTGGAGAGTTGTGAAAGACAGGGGCCTTAAGAAGACTTTGATAAAGCCGCCTTCAAACGCCATAGCAACTTCTAATTCATTTGACGTTTTGGAGGACGAGTGCTGTGGTGAGACTGCGGATCGCGCAAAAGGGAAAGCAACGAAGAGAAAGGAAGCGCAAGCCCCTCAGAAAGTAAAAGAAGTACCTAAGCAAACATTAGTTGTGGGAGATTCCCAGATAAGGTATTTGGATAGAGCGTTTTGTGCTAGAGATAGGGGGAACAGGTTAAGGGTTTGCTATCCCGGAGCTGGCATTGGTGATATTATAAACAACATGAATGATATTATGGCTGGTAATGGGAACAATCCCATTATTTGCATTAGCGTGGGAGGAAATGATGTTGGTCGAGTTAGGAGTGAGGAACTGATTCAGAGGTATAAAACAGCCATAGAATTAGTTAGGAGCAAGGGAGGAATCCCGATCATATGTGGCATTCTTCCAAGAAAGGGAGTGGGAAATGAATGGATATCGAGGGCACTTGGTGTCAATTGCCGGCTGGAAAGATATTGCAAATCAAATGCAATATCTTTCATGGACAACTGGGAACACTTCTATGGAAAAAATGAAATGTATGCTCGTGATGGGGTGCATCTATCGAGAGCTGGGGTTGTTGCTGTTGCGAACTCGTTGGAAGAAGTGGTTAGAGGTGTTTGTTTGGGTTTAAACTGTTAGTAGATAGAGGTATGGGAATTGATTTGGAGGAAGGAGGTAATAAAAGTATGTGTTTGTGGGAGAAAGGAATTGGCAAAACGATCAGAGAAAGAGAAGGTCCGCAAAATAACAATTCACTTAGGGTATATTACACTAACAGTAGAAGTCTAAGAAATAAAATTAACGAATTAAATGCTCTTGTCTGCACAGAAAAAAATAGATATTATTGCACTTACCGAAACGTGGATGAATGTAGAAAATAGAGAACTATTAGCTGAATATCAAATATATGGATTTAAACTATTTCACACAGATAGATATATTAGACGAGGAGGTGGAGTAGCCATATATGTTAGGGACAATTTGAAATGTAGTCTCAAAGAGGGAATCAAAACAGAGCCACACACAGAAACTATTTGGATTGAATTAAACGAAAAAGCTAATAATATTATAATAGGAGTAATATATAGGCCACCAAATTTAGACAGAATGGAAGCAAAGCATCTATGGGATGAAATATCTAGAGCATCTAGATCTAACAGTATTTATGTCATGGGTGACTTTAATTTTAGCGGAATAAACTGGTTGAACAAAACAGGGAATAGTGAAGCAGAAGATTTTCTAGAATTAATTGACGATTGCTTTCTTACGCAACACATTAAGGAACCAACACGGGAAAATAATATTTTAGATTTAGTGTTAACTAACAGGGAAACGCAAATTAATGACATCGAAATAGGGAGTGAGCTAGGGAGCAGTGATCACAAAGAAATCAGATTTAGCATAGAATGGAATAGACCAGTAGGAGAAAATTCTGTTAAAGTGCCAGATTTTCGAAAAGCTGATTTTAATAGCCTAAGAAATTTTTTGGGTCAAATTGATTGGAAAGTCTTGGGTATGGGGTGTGGGCCGGTCTTGGAGCGAGACATGAACCCAGCGATAGGTGACTTAAATGGGGATTTCGATGTGGATTCAATATATAACTTATTTAAGAATATTCTAAACAAAGCACAGGAACGTAGTATACCATACAAATTGAATAGATCGAATACTAATGACCCAAAGTGGATAACAAAGAATTTGAAGAACCTTATAGGTAAAAAGAGAGCTTGGTACAAAAGGATTAAAAATAGGGAGGTCACTTTAGAACAGGAATTCGTACAACTGGTTAGAAATGTTAAAAAAGAGATAAAGAAAGCAAAAAGAAACTATGAAGCTCGCATAGCAGGGCAAGCAAAGTCAAATCCTAAAGGGTTTTTTCAGTTATATCGTACCAAGACTAGGGAAAGGATAGGTCCATTAAAAACTGAGACAGGTCAAATAACAGATAGTGATGAAGAGATGAGTAGTATTTTTAATAAATATTTTGTATCTGTATTTACTAAAGAGGAACTTAACAATATGCCTTCACCCGAACAAGTCTATGTGGGTTGGGACGAGGACAGGTTGACGAGTTTAGCAGTTACCAGGGAGGATGTTCTTAAACAAATAGTAAAACTCAAACCAAACAAATCCCCAGGGCCGGATGAAGTGTTTGCCAGGGTGCTTAAAGAATGCAAAGAGGAGCTTTGTGACCCACTGTCAACCATATTTAATAAATCAATAGAGTCAGGCAGAGTGCCAGAGTTTTGGAAAGTTGCTAATGTGATACCAGTTTTTAAGAAAGGAGATAGATCACTTGCGTCTAACTATCGACCAATTAGCCTAACGTCTATTGTGGGAAAGTTACTCGAATCTATAATAGCAAATAAAATTCATCTTCATCTTGAAAAACATAAATTAATAATTGAGTCGCAACATGGTTTTATAAATGGCCGTTCATGTTTAACAAATTTGTTATCTTTTTATTCTAGCATTGTTGAGGCAGTTGATAGTGGTAAGGATTGCGATGTTGTATACCTTGACTTTAGCAAAGCTTTTGATACAGTGCCACATGAAAGACTGATTAAAAAGATAGAGTCTCATGGTATTGGGGGTGCTATATTAAGCTGGATTAGGGCATGGCTATACCAAAGGAAACAGAGAGTTAGTATAAATGGAATCAAGTCAGAGTGGGAAAATGTTGTAAGTGGAGTGCCTCAAGGCTCTGTCCTGGGACCTCTGTTGTTTATAATATATATAAATGATTTAGATTCAGGTTTGAGTAGCAACATTTGCAAATTTGCCGATGATACGAAAATCGGTAGGGAAATTAATTCGGAGGAGGACTCACTATCACTTCAAGTTGATCTAGATAGGGTTTTGAAATGGTCAAAGGATTGGCAGATGCAGTTTAATACTGATAAATGTAAAGTTCTGAGGTTAGGTAATGATGATAGAGTTACAAGATACGAGCTAGATGGTGTTGTGATTGCGAAGTCGGATTGTGAAAGGGATCTGGGAGTTATGATTAGTAAGAATTTAAAACAAAAGGATCAATGCATAAATGTTCGTAATAAGGCAAATCGGACACTTGGATTTATTAATCGCAGCGTTAGTAACAAGACACCTGGTGTGGTTCTCAAGCTATATCTTGCTCTAGTTAGGCCCCATTTAGATTATGCAGTTCAGTTTTGGTCGCCATATTATAGAATGGATATAAATTCACTTGAACGTGTCCAGCGTAGGATGACTAAGTTAATTCCCCAAATTAGAAATCTTTCATATGAAGAAAGATTAACAAAGCTTAAGTTGCATTCACTGGAAAGGCGAAGAGTTAGGGGTGACATGATAGAGGTTTACAAGTGGGTGAATGGACATAACCGGGGGGGATATTAATAGGGTATTAAAAGTATCAACACAGGACAGAACACGAAACAATGGGTATAAATTGGATAAGTTTAGATTTAGGAAAGACTTGGGTAAATACTGGTTCAGTAACAGGGTTGTTGATTTGTGGAACCAATTGCCGCGTAACATTGTGGAGGTGGGGTCCCTCGATTGTTTCAAGCACGGGTATATTGGACAAGTATATGAGTGGGATTGGGTGGTTATAGAATAGGAGCTGCCTCGTATGGGCCAATAGGCCTTCTGCAGTTACCTTTGTTCTTATGTTCTTATGTTCTTATGTTCTCATGCTATATCTTGCTCTAGTTAGGCCCCATTTAGATTATGCAGTTCAGTTTTGGTCGCCATATTATAGAATGGATATAAATTCACTTGAACGTGTCCAGCGTAGGATGACTAAGTTAATTCCCCAAATTAGAAATCTTTCATATGAAGAAAGATTAACAAAGCTTAAGTTGCATTCACTGGAAAGGCGAAGAGTTAGGGGTGACATGATAGAGGTTTACAAGTGGATGAATGGACATAACCGGGGGGATATTAATAGGGTATTAAAAGTATCAACACAGGACAGAACACGAAACAATGGATATAAATTGGATAAGTTTAGATTTAGGAAAGACTTGGGTAAATACTGGTTCAGTAACAGGGTTGTTGATTTGTGGAACCAATTGCCGCGTAACATTGTGGAGGTGGGGTCCCTCGATTGTTTCAAGCACGGGTTGGACAAGTATATGAGTGGGATTGGGTGGTTATAGAATAGGAGCTGCCTCGTATGGGCCAATAGGCCTTCTGCAGTTACCTTTGTTCTTATGTTCTTATGTTCTAATAAGTGGTAGTAGTGTTATAAGTGGTAGTAGTGTTATAAGTGGTAGTAGTAGTGTTATAAGTGGTAGTAGTAGTGTTATAAGTGGTGGTAGTAGTGTTATAAGTGGTAGTAGTAGTGTTGTTATAAGTGGTAGTAGTAGTGTTATAAGTGGTAGTAGTGTTATAAGTGGTAGTAGTGTTATAAGTGGTAGTAGTGTTATAAGTGGTAGTAGTAGTGTTATAAGTGGTAGTAGTGTTATAAGTGGTAGTAGTGTTATAAGTGGTAGTAGTGTTATAAGTGGTAGTAGTGTTATAAGTGGTAGTAGTGTTATAAGTGGTAGTAGTGTTATAAGTGGTAGTAGTGTTATAAGTGGTAGTAGTAGTGTTATAAGTGGTAGTAGTGTTATAAGTGGTAGTAGTGTTATAAGTGGTAGTGGTGTTATAAGTGGTAGTAGTAGTGTTATAAGTGGTAGTAGTGTTATAAGTGGTAGTAGTGTTATAAGTGGTAGTAGTGTTATAAGTGGTAGTAGTGTTATAAGTGGTAGTAGTGTTATAAGTGGTTGCCAGAAAGATCAGCAACAAAGGTTAACACAGTGACCTGTCTCCTTATCTGGCCTTGACCCATGACCTCTCATGTCCTAACCCAGTGGCCTTTATGGTGATGCTGGTGAGCAGGATGATGACCTGTGACCTCGTGCCCTGACCCAGTGTGTGTGTGCCCATGGCCAGGTATCCTGCGTGGTGACGGGCGGTGATAGTATAGGATACCCTAAACCAGAGATGCTTGCAGGCATATTTAAGCTTTGGAACGATTCCTGCATACAAGACTCCTGTGGTTTCTCTTATGTGCTCTCCCTGTGGGCCCTGGTGACTACAGATGTGTGTGTGAGTGTACTCATCTAGTTGTGTTTTTCAGGGGTTGAGCTCTGGCTCTTTGGTCCCGCCTCTCAACCGTCAGTCAACTGGTGTACAGGTTCCTGAGCCTACTGGGCTCTATCATATCTACATTTGAATCTGTGTATGGAGTCAGCCTCCACCGCATCACTGCCTAATGCATTTCACTTGTTAACTACTCTGACACTGAAAAAGTTCTTTCTAACGTCTCTGTGGCTCATTTAGGTACACAGTCTCCACCTGTGTTCCCTTGTTCGCGTACCACCCTTATTAAACAGTTTATCCTCTACCCTGTCAATTCCTCTGAGAATTTTGCAGGCAGTGATCATGTCTCCCCTTACTCTTCTGTCTTCCAGTGTCGTGAGGTGCATTTCACGCAGCCTTTCCTCGTAACTCATGCCTCTTAGTTCTGGGACTAGTCTAGTGGCTGTTACGTCTGGTCCACACAGCTCGTTGCACTACAGGGGCAAGTAATGGCATGTCTAGGGGTATTCAACTATAACCCGGTCTCTTAATGTTCAACCAGAGTGCCTCATCAGTACGTCACATACATAATAATGGTTATCAGCTTATACAAATAAAACATGCATATAAACTACTTGTATAATATAAAAATGTATATATATATATATATATATATATATATATATATATATATATATATATATATATATATATATATATATATATATATATATATCAAAATATTATCCTTCAGGTATAACAGTAATCAGATGGCCTACTAAAATATTATAATATAATGAAGTATGCTCCCCAGACAATTGTAACTACTAAGACAAAATACAGAATATAAAACAGACAAACTTTTCAGACCAGTTGACTCTAGGAACGGCTCTCAGATACTAACTCAACTGGCGTCGGAAATCATCCACTACGGGCTCACCATAGCCCGTGCTACTTGGAATTTTTTGTTCCAAGTAGCAAATCTTGAGTTAGTTTAGTTCATTTATTATGCACCCCATACCCATCTTGTGGGCGGTAGTGGAAAGGGTTACAGAGGCACATAATGGGCTCAGGGACTGAACCCCACAATTCATTTAGCTAAGCAAGTTACAATCTTGATGAGCTAGTTACAAAATTCAATATAAGTCGTCACATCAACAATGGGTTCGGGATCGACCTCAAGTACAGGTTCTAAATTAAGCAACTGACATATGTGGAGAGCTAGTGTCACAATTGATATGTTTGTCCTGCACACCGCCCCCCATCCAGTGGGCAGCGGTGGATAGGTTACAATCACCCAGTTACTACCTACAGTTAGCAAACTGGGGATATTTGGCTAAAATTTCTGGTAGCAGATCATTTTGAATGAAATCTTGAACAACAACAAATGGCGTCGGAAGCCCCCCCCCCCCCGCGCTCCCTCACAACATAACGAATGGTAAATTTATATAAAATTAACTTATTTAAATGAGCAATATAACTGGGTTAAGGCAAACATTAGAACAACTTAAATATGAATGATCAGGTTGACATGTATCAACAGAGGTAATATATTTTATATAAAACAAATACATTTATATATAATAAGAGGAAACTCTACACAACTGAACAAGATCAAAATTTATAATCAGGGAACTCACAGGTCCTGGACGTGTGACGAGATCACGCACCACACTCCTGCTCATCTGTGTTGCCAAGATATATGACACATTATAAAAATATATATACATGCCTTCATGCAAGAACAAAACATAATTAATATTTTACAGGCGATGAGTCACAATAACGTGGCTAAAGTATGTTGACCAGACCACACACTAGAAGGTGAAGGGACGACGACGTTTCGGTCCGTCCTGGACCATTCTCAAGTCGATTGAGAATGGTCCAGGACGGACCGAAACGTCGTCGTCCCTTCACCTTCTAGTGTGTGGTCTGGTCAATATTTAGTATTCCTTAAATAGGAATATGTAGCAGTAGCATACCTCTGAACTTTTTTCCAGCTTCGTCTTGTGCTTGACAAGGTACGGGCTCCATGCTGGGGCCGCATACTCCAGGATTGGTCTAACATATGTGGTGTACAAGTTTCTGAATGATTCCTTACACAGGTTTCTGAAGGCTGTTCTGATGTTAGCCAGCCTCGCGTATTCCGTAGATGTAATTCTTTTTATGTGGGCTTCAGGAGACAGGTTTTGTGTGACATCAACTCCTAGATCTTTTTCTCTGTCCGTTTCATGAAGTACTTCATTTCCCATTCGGTATCCTGTGTCTGGCCTCCTGTTTTCATAGCCTAGTTGCATGATCTTGCATTTACTCGGGTTGAACTTTAGTAGCCATTTGTTGGACCATTCATTCGGTTTGTCTAGGTCATCTCGTAGCCTCCTATTATCATCCTCTGTTTTAATCCTCCTCATAACTTTTGCATCATCAGCAAACAATGAGGGGAACGATTCTATACCCTCTGGGAGATCATTTACATATATCAGAAACAGTATAGATCCAAGGACTGTGTGTGTGTGTACTTACCTAGTTGTGCTTGCAGGGGTTGAGCTCTGGCTCTTTGGTCCCGCCTCTCAACTGTCAATCAACTGGTGTATAGGTTCCTGAGCCTACTGGGCTCTATCATATCTACATTTGAAACTGTGTATGGAGTCAGCCTCCACCACATCACTGCGTAATGCGTTCCATCTGTTAACTACTTTATGTTTAACAGTGATAAATTCCAGGTACTCAGGTACGGTAAAAATGAGGACCTTAAACATAATACAGAGTACAAAACACAATCAAATGTACCCATAGTAGGAAAACAGCATGTAAAGGATTTGGGAATAATAATGTCGGACGACCTAACGTTTAAGGAGCATAACCAAGCAAATATTGCGACAGCCAGAAAAATGATAGGATGGATTACGAGAACTTTCAAATCCAGGGATCCCATCACAATGGTTGTACTCTTCAAGGCACTTGTGTTGTCCCGTCTTGAGTACTGCTCAGTACTCACTTCCCCCTTCAAAGCAGGAGAGATTGCTGAAATAGAGGGAATACAGAGAACATATACGGCACGCATAGACGCAATAAAGCACCTAAATTATTGGGATCGTCTCAAAGCCCTCCAAATGTACTCACTAGAAAGAAGACGAGAGAGATATCAAATAATATACACCTGGAAGATACTGGAGGGCCAAGTACCAAATCTACACAGTAAAATAACAACGTACTGGAGTGAACGACATGGAAGAAAATGTAGAATAGAACCAATGAAGAGCAGAGGTGCCATAGGCACAATCAGAGAACACTGTATAAACATCAGAGGTCCGCGGTTGTTCAACGTCCTCCCAGCAAGCATAAGAAATATTGCCGGAACAACCGTGGACATTTTCAAGAGGAAACTAGATTTATTCCTCCAAGGAGTGCCGGACCAACCGGGCTGTGGTGGGTATGTGGGCCTGCGGGCCGCTCCAAGCAACAGCCTGGTGGACCAAACTCTCACAAGTCGAGCCTGGCCTCGGGCCGGGCTTGGGGAGTAGAAGAACTTCCAGAACCCCATCAACCAGGTATCAACCAACCAGGTATCAACCAGGTACTCTGACACTGAAAAAATTCTTTCTAATGTCTTTGTGGCTCATCTGGGTACTAAGTTTCCATCTGTGTCCCCCTTGTTCGTGTTCCACCCGTGGTAAAGAGTTTGCATTTGTCCACCCTGTCAATTCCCCGGATAATTTTGTAGGTGGTTATCATGTCTCCCCTTACTCTTCTGTCTTCCAGGGACGGGAGTTTCAGCTCCTTTAGCCTTTCCTCGTAGCTCATACCTCTCAGTTCCGGGACGAATCTGGTGACATACTGCTGAATCTGCTCGAACTTTGTCTTGTGTTTAACTAGGTATGGACTCTAAGCTGGAGCTGCATATTCCAGGATTGGTCTGACATAAGTTGTATACCGGAGTCCTGAACGATTCCTTATATAGGTTTCTAAAGGCAGTTCTTATGTTGGCCAGTCTAGCATATGTCGCTGATGATATCCTTTTGATGTGGGCCTCTGGGGACAGGTTCGGTGTGATATCAACCCCCAGATCTTTCTCTCTATTTGACTCTTGTAGGATTTCACCTCCCAGGTGGTACCTTGTGTTCAGCCTTCTGCTCCCTTTGCCTAATTTCATTACTTTGCACTTTCCTGAGTTGAACTTTAGTAGCCATTTTCTAGACCATTCCTCCAGCTTGTCCAGGTCGTCCTGTAGTCTCTGTCTATCATCATCTGTCTTGATTCTTTTCATAATTTTTGCATCATCAGCAAACATTGAGAGGAATGATTCAATACCCTCTTTAAGATCGTTTACATATATTAGAAACAAGATGGGTCCAAGTACAGAGCCCTGTGGGACGCTGGTGACATCTCGCCACTCTGATGTCTCTTCCTCACAGTTTCGTTACCTGTATTCACTCAGAGCTCTGCTTTTTCGGCCCGCCTCTCAACTGTCAATCAATCAACTGCAACTACTAAATTTATTTTTCACACACACACACACACACACACACGCACACACACACACACACACACACACACACACACACACACACACACACACACACACACACACACACACACACACACACACTGCTAGGTAACAGGGGCATCATGGGTGAAAGAAACTTTGCCCATTTGTTTCTGCCTAGTCCGGGAATCGAACCGGAATTAGCGAGTTGCCACAGAATTACGAGTTCTGCGCGCTGTCCGCTCAGCTACCAGACCCCCCTACACACATGTGTGCGTGACCAGCCCCCTGGGAGAAACACACACACTACTCCAGCTTCGCTTACATAATTAGCTTATCAACTACGCCACTTGCTGTCTATCTGTCAGTCGTGGGGCCAACACGCGTCTTGGACTAGTGACGCGGGCTGCTCCTCTCTCTATTTGTGTTCAGAGATTTACCATGCAATATGTAGTCCCTGATTTACAATACCATATATACTCCCTGATTTACAATGTAATATATTCTACTATCTGATTTACATTGCAGTAATTCCGGAGGCTAGGTGCAGCATTTCAGCTTGATGTAGATGCAGAAGCTGGTGGGGAGGGGAGAGGGATGGTGGCGCCATGGGGAAGGGGGATGAGTGATGGTGTCTTGGGGGAGGGGAATGGGTGAGGGGAGAGGGGAGGAGCCGAGACGGACGGACGTAATGAGCTGTGTACGGTGTGGGTGTACTGTCACCCCCTCACATCCTCTGAACCACGATACTGAGTTCGCGAGGCTCCTTCACGTGAGGATTGCGTCCTAAACGTAAGGTTTGCGTCCAGCACGTAAGGTTTGCGTCCTGCACTTTAGGAATGCGTCCTTAACATAAGGCTTGCGTCATGCACGTAAGGCTGAGTTCTTCAATTAATTTTAATTTTGCCCCGAGGGGCGAATTTATTGGGCAGCGCCACTCATCTTGTGAGTGGACACACCGCCATAGCAGCATGTACAACACTCCCCAATAGGAAGAAAACCCGCTGGGTTGTTCATCCTGTCACTTGTACCCAGACACAGCTGAGACTTGCTTAACTGTCTCAAGTGATCAGCTCCTCAAACAAGAAGATTAACATTCGTCAACCCTTAAAATCTTACGTTATCTTGCGGGGTGCAAAATGGGGAAATCTTTTAAGAACAATATCTATATTTGACAAATAGTATTATCCTAACTCAAACAATGTGGGGATTATTATTCTACACATATTTCTAATGTCTCTCAGATGTTCAGTCTCGTAGATAATTGTCCCGGAGCCAAGGAGCCGGGCAGGTCAGGATGTACACCTGCTGTTACTGTCCGACATAGGCCTGGTTATTGTTGTTATAGATTCAGCTACTCGGAACAAGTTCCAAGTAGCACGGGCTATGGTGAGCCCGTAACTTACCTGGCATAGGAGCGGGGCAAGGGTGAGTCCGTGTAGGCCTGGTCCTAAGGTCTAACCTTCAGTGTGGAAAAGAGGTCAGGTGCAGCGGTACTAAGTGTGCTACGTCCCTCCTGCCAACTGTGGCAGGTCGTGGAGGGCTGGATTGGCCAGAAATTAAGAGTTCATCAAGTAAGGCTTTTTGTGCTTTATTTGAGGCTTATGTCCTGCATGTTAGGCTTGTGTCGTGCACATTAGGCTTGCGTCCTGCACGTTAGGCTTGCGTCCTGCACGTTAGGCTTGCGTCCTGCATGTTAGGCTTGCGTTCTGCACGTTAGGATTGCGTCCTGCACGTTAGGATTGCGTCCTGCACGTTAGGATTGCGTCCTGCACATTAAGCTTGCGTCCTGCACGTTAGGCTAACGCCCTGCACATTAGGCTTGCGTCCTGCACGTTAGGCTTGCGTCCTGCACATTAAGCTTGCGTCCTGCACGTTAGGCTAACGCCCTGCACATTAGGCTTGCGTCCTGCACATTAAGCTTGCGTCCTGCACATTAAGCTTGCGTCCTGCACGTTAGGCTAACGCCCTGCACATTAGGCTTGCGTCCTGCACGTTAGGCTTGCGTCCTGCACATTAGGCTTACGTCCTGCACGTTAGGCTTGCGTCCTGCACGTTAGGCTTGCGTCCTGCACGTTAGGCTTGCGTCCTGCACGTTAGGCTTGCGTCCTGCACGTTAGGCTTGCGTCCTGCACGTTAGGCTTGCGTCCTGCACGTTATGCTTGCGTCCTGTACATTAGGCTTGCGTCCTGCACATTAGGCTTGCGTCCTGCACATTAGGATTGCTTCCTGCACATTAGGCTTGCGTCCTGCACATTAGGCTTGCGTCCTGCACGTTAGGCTAACGTCCTGCACGTTAGGCTTGCGTCCTGCACGTTAGGCTTGCGTCCTGCACGTTAGGCTTGCGTCCTGCACGTTAGGCTTGCGTCCTGCACGTTAGGATTGCGTCCTGCACGTTAGGATTGCGTCCTGCACGTTAGGATTGCGTCCTGAACATTAGGCTTGCGTCCTGCATGTTAGGATTGCGTATTTTTCTTGTAGCGTAATCCTCTACCTCCATTCCTTGTTTGATCGGTTAACTTCTTTTGTTTTATTTTGTGTTTTTTTTCTCCTGGGTGCGTGCTGAGCGTCGGGAGCCGGCTGTGTGGTGTGTCAGGCGCCTCAACACCATGTTTTAACCCCCCTTCTCCTCCGGGTATATGAAATAGTAATTAAACCCTTAATAAGCAATAATTTCTTTATACTCATTAGCAACCCCCAAAAATAGCGCAAAAATCCCGGGTTTATGAAACAGTGACAAAACTCCTTAAGTTAGACTTATATGATGGAAGTTCCTCGGAACTTATATGTACTTCAGTACTAATGATGCCAAGTTTTACTGGAACTTACATCGACTTCGTAAGTAAGTTCCGTATATTCTATATTATACGAAATGTATTATAAGAATAGCACAGTCTCCGTGGTGTAGTGGTAAGACACTCGCCTGGCGTTCCGCGAGCGCTATGTCATGGGTTCGTATCCTGGCCGGGGAGGATTTACTGGGCGCAATTCCTTAACTGTAGCCTCTGTTTAACGCAACAGTAAAATGTGTACTTGGATGAAAAAACGATTCTTCGCGGCAGGGGATCGTATTCCAGGGACCATAGGATTAAGGACTTGCCCGAAACGCTACGCGTACTAGTGGCTGTACAAGAATGTAACAACTCTTGTATATATCTCAAAAAAAAAAAAAAAAAAAAAAAGAATACAGCTGTAATCAAAATACTAACTTTTACACAATAGTTTCTAAAGTTTAATAAATCGAGTCACTGTTAATTAGAGTTTTCTTACATTTTTTAATTAACAGTCATAACGGAAATATTCACTGATAAATCGGCCGAGATACGAACGCTCTGTGTGAGTCCCTCGCTCGGGTGCGGGTGCCATCCTACACGGACCGTTACTTAACGGGTTTTAAGACCTATCTAAAATAATCTGACCTAACTGAGCCGAAAAAACCAGTCTAGCCTAACCCAACCCAGTCAACCCGTACCCAATCTGGCTTACCGGTAACTAATCTAAAATATACTAATCCAACCTAACATAGCCTAACCTGTTTAATGACGTTATGCTTCCAAATTTTGCTTCGTAGAGGAGGCATATACACTTTTTAACTGGTGAGTAATATGGCAAACCTTCATGTTACATTTATTGTTCCGAAACCACGTGAACTATTGTATCGCTGTATTCATGAGACCGTCTCTACCAATGTTAGGTTGTTGATGCTGGGAATTAAGGACAACAGTCCGTGTGATCAATGTACTGAAATTGAGAATAATATGCATATATTTTATTTTTGTAAGCAAAACGTTGTTCTAGTAAACTGGATTAAAGACACTCTTGAAGTATTATGAGGACCAAGTATTAGAATGGATTTATTGAGGTTTTTAATGTTTAATATTGACATAAAACGCAGGAAAATTAAGAATGCAATAGTTATGCTAGTTTCTGATTATTTTTTGTGTGTGTGGATAGGCAGGCAGGAGGGTTACTCAGTAGACAAACTATTGAAGTTCTTGCGAGGCAGGATCAGGTATAACATTTGGGGTTTACCGCTTTCAGATCATGATGATATGAAAAATTAGTTTACTGAGAATTATATAAGCTATATGTAATGTAGTATTTCCCTTGTAAATTGACGAATATATGATATATATACTGTATATTATTAATAAGATAAAAAAATTCAGACAATCAAATTTAGCCCATTTTAACCAACCCAACTCAACTCAGCTAACCTAAACCAGCCTAATCTAAACTAAATACATCTTAACTAACCTAACTCTATCCAGCCCAACTTAACTTAACTAAGCTAAGCTAACGTTACATACAGGTATAACAATTATGCGAAGCCCGTGTGTGGTGGGTGGCTGCCCACGCTCTCAGTCACCGGGACCAGAGCCCCGGCCTCCCGCTGCTCCAAGCCATGAATGGACTAAATAACTACGTCAAGGGGGTAGTAAGGGCAGGCACGTGGGCTGACAAAAGGTAAATGTTGTATAAATTTGAGAAGTATGAATATAAAGCGTCATTTGATTGACTTATCGCAGCGCCATCTCGTGGGAGTTGACGGGCACTAGTCTGGAACTGACGCTGGAGAACGTTAGACTGATTATTTGACAATATATGTAAAAAACGTATGTTACACCAGCTCGTTTTGTTGATTTGCCTCTCCGAAAAAATCTCTACGTACCTACCAGCTTTGGTCTCCGTGTCTCATCACGCCGCGTGGTGGTCCATATTTATCCCTCTCCCCTGTGTGTGTGTGTGTGTGTGTGTGTGTGTGTGTGTGTGTGTGTGTGTGTGTGTGTGTGTATTACCACGTGAGCGTGTATACGGATGAAAGAAAAGGAACTGAAAGGAGTAAGACGAAAATTAAGGAAAATTTAGCATTAACGAATTAAATATTAATGGGAGGTTACATTGAGGTTACCT
>NC_091194.1:16470822-16510822 GCF_040958095.1 Procambarus clarkii
TCTTTTTATCTTTTACAACTTGCGCAAGTCTCTTTTATTTCTTTGTACTTTTTTAGTCCTCCTATATGTGTGAGTTGTCAATGAAGTTTCTCTTTGCATATCCTTGCCTAACTCCATGTGAGCCCTCAGATTTTTTTTAGAGTTGTTCACTACATGAGTCTAATTTCTCGTTTATTTCTTCAAATTCACCACTCTTCACTTCCCATACCTCATTTTCTTTCACTAGTTCTTGGGTGTGTTCCTCCTGAATCTTTATCTTTTCCGTTAATGCAGTAATTTTCTTACCTTGCTGAAGAATACTTCCATTTAAAGTGTGAAACTCACCCCCCCCTGAGAGCTCCATTTTCTTCTTCTAATTCAAGTACTTTTTCTTCATACTTCTTTAGCCTATCCTCAATTATCTCTAACCTGCCAAGAAAACCTCCTTTCATTATATCTTGTGGTGAGAATCCTTTCAAACAATCGTCTGTTGGTGTGTTTACATTCCCCGTGGTGGCGGCCATCTTTGTTATAGAAGATAGTTTGTGTAGAAAACAAACTTTTCCAACTCAGAATTTTCACTCCCTTTCACCTTTTTGTATCTTATTTACTTTTTAAAATTCCCCTCAACCTTTATGTTACCTGGGACACCACCGCAGTCCTCAACCTGTTCCCAACACTTTAGGTAACTCTATATTCCTGGAGCTTGCTGCAGTGTGACTCCTGCCTCGTCCAGCTTCTGGACGCTCCAGGCCGATCGTGTGTGTGTGTGTGTGTGTGTGTGTGTGTGTGTGTGTGTGTGTGTGTGTGTGTGTGTGTGTTCACATTGCACATTCCTTTGTGTGCGATGCGATTTGTTTGCTGTCCAAATTTTATTTACTGTCTGATGTTGGAGGCCATACGCTAGGGATGAGGGGGGGGGGGTAGCCTTGCCCAAATTTGTAGGGAAATGGTATGTGGTACGGGACGGACATAGGCTTGTTGGAGTAGGTCTAAGTTAAACGACCTATACAGTAGTTTCACTGCATCCTAATAATATATTTTCTGAGAAAAGGTGAAGAAGGGCGAGGCAGGATGGGTGAGTGTGGGGAGGGTGAGGGGACCAAGGCGTGGGGGAGTGAGGGGAGGACGAGGGGTCAAGGGGGGGGGGTATGGGAGAAGAAGGGTGGAATGGGGGGGGGGATTGATTGGTGCCGCTGGAGGCGGGTAGTTTATTGTGCACCCCATACCCATCCTGTGAGCGGTAGCGCAAAAAGCATTACAGAGGGCACAAAAGGTCTTTATCAGACCTCAACTTAGATTATTAAATAAACAATTTCATCTATCCTTCACACCTTATAACTACGATGTCAGCTAGTTACAGAGAATGTTCTATTTCTAAGTCATTATACATACATGATAGGTCTTATCGCTAATACACAATTGTTTGAGTAGTAAAGATATAACAGTCATAGGGAAGCTGCTGTTTATTATTAGTCTTCACAATACACTATTTGTTTCTTAATCTCATAAGTCGTTTATCTACTGGAAGCGGAAATATGGATACAGTGCAAGGATTTCAGGTATTTTATCATTGGTAATAAGATAGGTTGCCATATCACACAGCGTGAGCTTAGATTTATCTCTAAATGGCTCAATTTTACTACATTCCAAGATATAGTGGTCAGTTGCCAGTTTCATGGACCAGCAGTCTCACTGTACCTGTACCAAAGCCTGGCCAGCCTGATGCTTTTCGTCCCATCTCTCTGACCAGTTGCATGTGCAAAACCTTTGAGAGAATGGTGCTTAATATATTATCGTATAGAGTTATGGAGCACATGTCACCTGATATCAATGGTTTCACACATGGTAAAAGTGTACACAACTGTATCACAACCTTTCTCACTGTTCATGGAGACAAAAGGCAACACAACATCTCTTGATTTAAAAAATGCCTTTGATATTACTAATAGGGAAGTGATTATGTGGGAATTAGTAAGAATGGATATAGGTGGACATTTATTACAATGGATACGGAGCTATCTTACCAACCGGATGTCCTCTGCGCTGTTCCAAGGCTACAAAAGTGAAACTAAATTAGTGTAACTAGGCACCCCACAAGGAGGAGTACTCAGTCCTGCCTCGTTTAATGTTCTAATTAATGCCTTACTAAAAATCAGCCTCAACTAGCCCGGCAAACATCTCTTATCAGCTATGCAGATGACATCCTTGTGCATACTAAAACCCACCGCAAAATGCAAACAATCTTAAATTGTAAACATACATCTTGCGAGAGCCTTGGTCTTGTAATCAACGCTGTTAAAACTAAGGTATTCGACAGACAACTTGGCAACCGTAAAATTTGGACCATGAAGACAGGAGCGACAGAATAGCCTGGGCACCGCCAGGTACCCCTCCAAATATACTGTAAGAGATTGTCTGTCTGTCCAAGTTAGAGGTCAAGCGATTGGGGCAAACCTCACCAAAATTTGCAGCGTGAATGGTCTGTGGTACCGGATGAACATAGACTGGTCGGGTCGACAGATTTCAAAGGGTGTCATCATGTTGTGGTCACATTCTGACCCCCAACGACGATTTTTGGCAGTGCCTCCCGGGAACACACTTATTTTGACAAAGAAATCAAAACTGTTTGTTTTTCATTTCGTAATATACACCATTATTCACTGATCTTGGGGAAAAGTAACATACATTTCCTGCTATTGATGCCTTGGCTGTAGTCGCATAAAACAGACGATCCTCCCAAAGCTTCACTTGTTTCTCAAGCCCCACGCTGGTCTCAAAGTGTATGGAGTAACTATTCTATTTTGTATTATTTCAAAATGCTGAGCTCTTACCAGCGACCACTCAGGAAATGGTAGAAAATAATATTTTTATTACAAGAGAAAGATAAATTCAAGAACATAGAGAGACTTGAGAGAGAGAGAGAGAGAGAGAGAGAGAGAGAGAGAGAGAGAGAGAGAGAGAGAGAGAGAGAGAGAGAGAGAGCAATGGCGTACCACTGAATCGTGCGTGACAGTCCTGATTGACGGGAAGTGAGATATAAAAAATGGTACTTTTATTCTTTAAGTCGACAGTATAAACCCATTACCGTCCTCCGAGTCGTTCCTCGTCACATGCAAATAACGTGAACACAATATTTTACCTGCATGAAAATAACCCATTTAAAAGGGGTATTATGAACAGAATTACATAATTCCACAGTCTCAAATATTTTTTGTGTGCGTTGGACAAAAGACCTTTAAAAAAAAGGTGTTAAAAATTGCAGTAAAATAGCCGAAAGAGCATTTCCACTGTCGTGTCCAGCATTCTGGCAGCACAATAGCCGAGTCCAAGGAACAACAACAATGAGGCCCGGGTTTTATTTGTCAGTAGAGCAAGGAGGAGTTTCACCAATAGAGGAGGCTCGCTCGCAAGTCAACAAATACACTCCCCGTAGCCTGAGCCTCGCACGGTTCCTCTTGTACTGTCAGGGTTGTCTATTGTCACCATGGTAAATATTTAGGAAGCCTTTGGTGGGGTTTATGTGCTTCTTTCTCTCCAACTCTCCCTTTTTTCCGTGATATTTCTCACCTGTCTTTCTGTATCTCTGTTTCTCTGTCCCTTTCTGTCTGCCTGTCTCACCTTCCCCTCACAGGTGACCGCCCAGCGCCTGTCAGAAATTTCCTCTTGAGTGACTGATGATTTTTTAAAGTGGTTGGTTGTTTAAAGAAACAAACAACCACACGGCAGATGTAGTTATTTGGAGTTATATTCGTGTTTTTTAAGGCAATTTACGATACCCGATGTTTATCAGGAAAACTTAGTTATTAATGCTATTGTATTATCGCCAGCAAAACTATTCGCATACTTTGTGTCATTATATTAGCGACACGGAATTCAGAGATAACACCATCTTACATGTCCAAGAACTGTGTAAGTACTTAATTCATAATGCTGTACTGCCAGGAATCTTAGCAAAATATCCAAAATTTGCTTAATTTGGTAATGCTGTACATGACTGTAAAGCTGCCGCCCAGTGGAGCAAGACTGGTGTCACTCACCATAGATGTAAAGTGACTGTTGTGAGCCTCTTGTTGAATCACTTGTGATATAAAAAGATCACGGCTATGTATTTTTATAAATGGATATACATATATGTACATGTGTATGTAATATTAACAATACGGCCACACGCTTCTGCTGCTCTTCAAAGGCTGAAGGTTCTTGCCCAAAAGTGTGCAATTCTAAAAACAAAACCAATTAGGGGCAATTAATATGAATTGAGCAATAAACATCGACAATTAATAATAATAATAATATCGGTATTATCGGTAAACCAGAAACATCAGCAGCAGTTTCCTCCCTACGAACAAGCACCTACAAGAAACAACAATCTTCCTTAACTAACAAACAAACTGCGAATGCGTCAGTTTCCCCTGCCTGGAGGGGTAACTCTCCTAATCCCTCGCGGCCATCAATCATATCCCAAGAACAGCTCATTTCCTCGCAACTATGAAACACAATGCGTTGTTTCATGGAACCTTCACCCCAATATTATCAGAGCATCCTGAGCTGACCACCAGTTACCTGGGAGCATGGACGAGCGTGGGAGATGATGGCTGTGGGAGGGGATGGAGTGGCTAGCCTATTACATGCCTGATTGTCTCTCTTAAAATGCTTCAACAACTTTTTGAAAAGGAGAATAAAATGCTTGTTGTGGTTCTTGAGCTACCAAACTTACCGATGTAAATGGTATACCGAATTCATATGTCAGTTTTGCAAACTTATTTAGAATTCTGACATCAGGAGTACTCGTACCTGGAGTGAAAATCATATATTAAGGGTCTTTTGTGTTTTGCTATGTAAACACGACTTAATTCTCTTCTCTTAAAAACTCATAACGTTCTTGTGTTTTACCTCAAGATCTGTCACACAGCAGAAGCGAGAGACTGGAAAGTGATTGACTCCCAGGCGACAGCATTCAGAAAGGAATTTGAGTTAATAATGAAGCCTCGGTGGGCTTAAACGGATTTTTTTTGTCTAGTCTGTCATAAAATAAGTTTCTAATGACTTTGAGATCTATTTTGAGATAGGGAGACCGTGCGGCGAGAGGTTGGTGGTGGTTGTTTGTCGGTCACGAAGGTAGGATAGGACCATGACTGTCGAGGCTGACCTATTATGTCATCCCTGACTGGCGAGGCCGACCTATTATGTCATCTCTGACTGGCTAGCCGACCTATTATGTCATCTCTGACTGGCGAGGCCGACCTATTATGTCATCTCTGACTGGCGAGGCCGACCTATTATGTCATCTCTGACTGGCGAAGCCGACCTATTATGTCATCTCTGACTGGCGAGGCCGACCTATTATGTCATCTCTGACTGGCGAGGCCGACCTATTATGTCATCTCTGACTGGCGAGGCCGACCTATTATGTCATCTCTGACTGGCGAGGCCGACCTATTATATCTTCTCTGACTGGCGAGGCCGACCTATTATGTCATCCCTGACTGGCGAGGCCGACCTATTATATCTTCTCTGACTGGCGAGGCCGACCTATTATGTCATCTCTGACTGGCGAGGCCGACCTATTATGTCATCTCTGACTGGCGAGGCCGACCTATTATGTCATCTCTGACTGGCGAAGCCGACCTATTATGTCATCTCTGACTGGCGAAGCCGACCTATTATGTCATCTCTGACTGGCGAAGCCGACCTATTATGTCATCTCTGACTGGCGAGGCCGACCTATTATGTCATCTCTGACTGGCGAGGCCGACCTATTATGTCATCTCTGACTGGCGAGGCCGACCTATTATGTCATCTCTGACTGGCGAAGCCGACCTATTATGTCATCTCTGACTGGCGAGGCCGACCTATTATGTCATCTCTGACTGGCGAGGCCGACCTATTATGTCATCCCTGACTGGCGAAGCCGACCTATTATGTCATCTCTGACTGGCGAGGTCGACCTATTATATCTTCTCTGACTGGCGAAGCCGACCTATTATGTCATCTCTGACTGGCGAGGCCGACCTATTATGTCATCTCTGACTGGCGAGGCCGACCTATTATGTCATCCCTGACTGGCGAGGCCGACCTATTATGTCTTCTCTGACTGGCGAGGCCGACCTATTATGTCATCTCTGACTGGCGAGGCCGACCTATTATATCTTCTCTGACTGGCGAGGCCGACCTATTATGTCATCTCTGACTGGCGAGGCCGACCTATTATGTCTTCTCTGACTGGCGAGGCCGACCTATTATGTCATCTCTGACTGGCGAGGCCGACCTATTATGTCATCTCTGACTGGCGAGGCCGACCTATTATATCTTCTCTGACTGGCGAGGCCGACCTATTATGTCATCTCTGACTGGCGAAGCCGACCTATTATGTCATCTCTGACTGGCGAGGCCGACCTATTATGTCATCTCTGACTGGCGAGGCCGACCTATTATGTCATCCCTGACTGGCGAAGCCGACCTATTATGTCATCTCTGACTGGCGAGGCCGACCTATTATGTCATCTCTGACTGGCGAGGCCGACCTATTATATCTTCTCTGACTGGCGAGGCCGACCTATTATGTCATCTCTGACTGGCGAGGTCGACCTATTATGTCATCTCTGACTGGCGAGGTCGACCTATTATGTCATCTCTGACTGGCGAGGTCGACCTATTATGTCATCTCTGACTGGCGAGGCCGACCTATTATGTCATCTCTGACTGGCGAGGTCGACCTATTACGTCTTCTCTGACTGACGAGGCCGATTATTACGTCTTCTATGACTGACGAGGCCGACCTGTTGCGTCTTCTCTCACTGACGAGGCCGGCCTATTGCGTCTTCTATGACTAACGAGGCCGACCTATTGCGTCTTCTATGACTAGCGAGGCCGACCTATTGCGTCCTCTGTGACTAACGAGGCCGACCTATTGCGTCTTCTATGACTAGCGAGGCCGACCTATTGCGTCCTCTGTGACTAACGAGGCCGACCTATTGCGTCTTCTATGACTAGCGAGGCCGACCTATTGCGTCCTCTGTGACTAACGAGGCCGACCTATTGCGTCTTCTATGACTAGCGAGGCCGACCTATTGCGTCTTCTGTGACTAACGAGGCTCTGATACTCAACTCCGGGAATCTCACGAAGGTTGGACGTACAAATGAATGAGTATGAGGCTAACAGTTTTCTTTAATATATAATGTTAAATTGTAAAGAATGTTAGGCTAAATTGTTTCAAATACTTTCACTAGGCTATTATTATTACAATTTTCTTATGTAAATAAATATGTACTTGAGTTTTGTAATTTTAGTCAATTATAAATGTACAATATTTATGAACGAAATCAATGAACGGAAAAATAATTTTTAACTTCACAAGTTTCCGTTGTAGAGAATTTTTTGTTTTAATTAAAAGTTACATTAAATTATCAGAAAACGTCCTCAACAATTTCCCAACATATCGTATATATGTGCAGTACTTTTTTTTAAATTATTTTATTGCAGTATTGTATTATACTAATTTGTATTTATATTAATTACAATAACAAAATTCATCAATGTTCATGGAATTATGAGGCTGTAAATCTGTCTGTTAACCTGTGAGTGAGTGAGTCTGCATATGAGTCAGTATGTGAGTCTGTGAGTGATTGTGTGAGTCAGTATGTGAGTCTGTGAGTGATTGTGTGAGTCTGAGTAGAGTTTGTGAGTGTGTGTTCGTCTCTGAGTAGTTTGGGAGTCTTGAGTGTGAAATAAGATGCCTGGGAACAAATTAAAGCCCCCCCCAAGACACCTTCGGGTACCACAAGACACCTTCGGGTACCACAGCTTTATATATCCTCGCCCCAGACAAGATCTCGCTAACAACCTGAAACCAATGAAATGACCCAAGAAACCTTGGTCCACTTCCGACCCAACACCCGATATGACAAGGCTTCTCGCTAAGATATCGCTCCAGGCGAGTGTTGGACACATGGGCGACGGGGACTCGTTAAAATGGGGAAGGAAATATATATTTTTCCAGGTGGATTTTTTGTATTATATAATAATAATAATAATAATAATAATAATAATAAAACAGGAATACTCAATAAATTTCAGAAAAACAGAACTTTAAATCAGCTTAAAAATAAAAAAAATGCGTTCGGTATTTATTAATTTTATGAAAAAAGAATAATTAATAGGAAACAAAACTATAATTTGAGTGAATAAGACTACGAATATTTCAACGTAATTGGTAAAGTACAAAACCCAAGAAGAGAGTACAAAAGTACAAAATGTGTGGTTTCCTCCGAGGCTAAGGGTTCCCCTTCTTCCCGCCAGAGGTGGTACTCCCTTCCCAAATACAAAATATAATTTTAAATGGGAAACTGTAGCCAAAACAAATTGATTCCGTGAGAAGTGAAGTGTGTGTCCCGGAAGGTGGAGGTACCTCTAGGAGGCTCAGGTTCCCCTCTATAGGGAAGGTTAGGGCAAGGGGGCAGGAGAGCAGGTGGATGGGGCGGGGATGTTAGGGGTGTTGATGGGGAAGTTTGACAGTAGGGTAAGGGGGGGGGGGGGATCCAGCACCTTCCCACGAGTTGGAAGGTGTGGGAGTCTGTCCCTCTCTTTCCTATTTTCCCGGGTGTAGGTGTATAATACACCCGTTGTAGTACACTAGTTCCAACTAGTGTACTAGTAACATGGAGGAAGGAGTACTTAATGTACTACACCCACTAGTAACATGGAGGAAGGGGTACCTAGTGTACTACACCCACAAATGATAGAGATGAGAAACCTAGGAATGAGTAGACAGGAGAGAGGTAAAGAGGTAGATAGGAGAGAGCAGTAATGAGAGCTGTAGAGATGTGTACAGTACAAAGTAATATTGTGTTGCCTGACAGTGCTGTACTAACCTGTCAGTGACGACAGGGAAGTGAGGTCTAGCTCCTGGTGTCTCATCTACTATAGCCTAGTTGTACCTGTTGATTTATGGGTTAACAGTTACGGCGTTCGATTTCTTCCTCGAATCTGATCCTAAAGTCGTGGATGGATGAGGCTTCTGTTGGCCACCCGCCCAGGGTATGAGTATTTCTTAACATTTCTTTGTTTCATTCGTGTTTCCGCTTCCACTTGTCCTACTTTCTCTTAAACTGAAAATCTGCCTTTGGTTGTTCCCATCAGTATCTTCTATGTTGCGATCATGTCCATTTTGTTTTTTCTATCCTCCAGGACTCTGAAATTTAGTTCTATATGCTGTTACACCTTGTTTGTCTCTGTCAGACAGTCATGGTTTGAATAGACAGAATTTTTAACCTGTCTATTGTATACTATATCATAGTTAATTGATTTTATATTATCAACTATTATACTTGCAGCTACCTCTGAACCTCTGTACTAGTAGCTACCATTGAACCTCTGTACTAGCAGCTACCACTGAACCTCTGTACTAGTAGCTACCATTGAACCTCTGTACTAGCAGCTACCACTGAACCACTGTACTAGCAGCTACCACTAAACCTCTGTACTAGCAGCTACCACTGAACCACTGTACTAGCAGCTACCACTAAACCTCTGTACTAGCAGCTACCACTGAACCACTGTACTAGCAGCTACCACTAAACCTCTGTACTAGCAGCTACCACTGAACCACTGTACTAGTAGCTACCATTGAACCTCAGTACTAGTAGCTACCATTGAACCTCTGTACTAGCAGCTACCACTGAACCACTGTACTAGCAGCTACCACTAAACCTCTGTACTAGCAGCTACCACTGAACCACTGTACTAGTAGCTACCATTGAACCTCTGTACTAGCAGCTACCACTGAACCACTGTACTAGCAGCTACCACTGAACCACTGTACTAGCAGCTACCACTGAACCACTGTACTAGCAGCTACCACTGAACCACTGTACTAGCAGCTACCACTGAACCACTGTACTAGCAGCTACCACTGAACCACTGTACTAGCAGCTACCACTAAACCTCTGTACTAGCAGCTACCACTGAACCACTGTACTAGTAGCTACCATTGAACCTCTGTACTAGCAGCTACCACTGAACCACTGTACTAGTAGCTACCACTAAACCTCTGTACTAGCAGCTACCACTAAACCTCTGTACTAGCAGCTACCACTGAACCACTGTACTAGCAGCTGCCACTGAACCTCTGTACTAGCAGCTACCACTGAACCTCTGTACTAGCAGCTACCACTGAACCTCTGTACTAGCAGCTACCACTGAACCACTGTACTAGCAGCTACCATTGAACCTCTGTACTAGCAGCTACCACTGAACCACTGTACTAGCAGCTACCACTGTACTAGCAGCATGCTGGGGTGGTTTCCAACCAGTCTCCTGACTTCAACTAGAGCAACATTCGTAATTAGCAAAGACAAGACAGTCGTAAACACGGGCGGGGGTGTAATTGGTCCACTTTTTCCATTAAGTAAGATAGAATGATGCTCATTAGTGGTCATTGCCATTCTTGAGTCAGGATGTTGTCTACGAGCACCGCCTGACGAAGCACAGTACCAAGTACAAGTCTCCACGCACGATATCGGACACGGCCAGGTAATGTAAACAAAATTCCCGTTTTCTGTAGTTTTCTTGAAGTGACGATTCACAGGAGTAACGAAATCGTTAACTATTTAACCAAATAAGGGTACGAAGCGAAGTTGAGCGCCGGCAACCGCTCGCTAATTAAACCGAAAATCAGCACACACAAAAAAGGCTTCCGAATAGCGAGATTGGATTAAGTGCGTTTAATATGCGGCGTCTCAGATATAATTTTATACCATTAAGGGATCCCAGAGGTTAAAAATGGCCGCACAGCACATCAGGGGCTGTCTAGGTGGTGCTGCCGTCCAGCCCTGAGGCTAGACGGGGAGGAGCAGGAGCAGGAGGGAGAGGAGGAGGAGGAGGAGGAGGAGGAGGGAGAGTAGTAGTAGGAGGAGGAGGAGGAGGGAGAGTAGGAACAGGAGGAGGGAGAGTAGTAGGAGGAGGGAGAGTAGGAACAGGAGGAGGGAGAGTAGTAGGAGGAGGAGGAGGAGGAGAAAGGAGAAGAGGAGGAGGGAGAGTAGGAGGGAGAAGAGCAGGAGGAAGAGGATGATGAGGAGAGAGGAGGAGGAGGGAAAGGAAGAAGAGGGAGTGGAGGAGGATGAGGGAGAGGAGGAGGAAGGAGAGGAGGGAGAGGAGAAGGAGAAGGAGGAAGGAGAGGTGGAGGAGGAGGAAAGGGGTAAAGGGAGGGGGAATAAGTTCAATACATAAATGTTCGTAATAAGGCAAATAAGACACTGGAATATACTTATCGAAGCGTAACTAATAATTGTTCTTCAGCTATATCTTGCTCTAGTTAGGCCCCATTTAGATTATGCAGTTCAGTTTTGGTCGCCGTACTATAGAATGGATATAAATTCACAGACAGCGTCCAGCGTAGGATGACAAAGTTAATCTGGTAATTTAGAAATCTTTCATATGAAAAGAGATTGACAAAGTTTAAATTTACATTATCTAGAAAGTCGAAGAATTAGGGGTGACATGATAGAGATGTACAAGTGGATGAATGGGCATAACAAAGGGGATATTAATAAGATATTAAAAGTATCAACACAAAACAGAACACGAAACAATGGATATAAATTGGATAAGTTTAAATTTAGGAAAGACCTGGGTAAATACTGGTTTTGTAACAGGGTTGTATTGTGGAACCAATTGCCGTGTAACATAATGGAAGTAGGATCCCTTGATTGTTTCAAGCTTAGGGATATATATATATATATATATATATATATATATATATATATATATATATATATATATATATGAATGAAAACTCACACCCCAGAAGTGACTCGAACCCATACTCCCAGAAGCAACGCAACTGGTAACTACAGGGCGCCTTAATCCGCTTGACCATCACGGCCGTCAAAAGGAAGTGATAGCCGAGGCTATTTGAGCCACTTCCCCGACGGCAACTCGGATGGTAATCTTGGGCATAGCATTTCACCAAATCACCTCATTCTTTGGGGCACACGTGAGGAACACAAATGCGAACAAGCCTGAATGGTCCCCAGGACTATATGCGAATGAAAACTCACACCCCAGAAGTGACTCGAACCCATACTCCCAGAAGCAACGCAACTGGTAACTACAGGGCGCCTTAATCCGCTTGACCATCACGGCCGTCAAAAGGAAGTGATAGCCGAGGCTATTTGAGCCACTTCCCCGACGGCAACTCGGATGGTAATCTTGGGCATAGCATTTCACCAAATCACCTCATTCTTTGGGGCACACGTGAGGAACACAAATGCGAACAAGCCTGAATGGTCCCCAGGACTATATGCGAATGAAAACTCACACCCCAGAAGTGACTCGAACCCATACTCCCAGAAGCAACGCAACTGGTAACTACAGGGCGCCTTAATCCGCTTGACCATCACGGCCGTCAAAAGGAAGTGATAGCCGAGGCTATTTGAGCCACTTCCCCGACGGCAACTCGGATGGTAATCTTGGGCATAGCATTTCACCAAATCACCTCATTCTTTGGGGCACACGTGAGGAACACAAATGCGAACAAGCCTGAATGGTCCCCAGGACTATATGCGAATGAAAACTCACACCCCAGAAGTGACTCGAACCCATACTCCCAGAAGCAACGCAACTGGTAACTACAGGGCGCCTTAATCCGCTTGACCATCACGGCCGTCAAAAGGAAGTGATAGCCGAGGCTATTTGAGCCACTTCCCCGACGGCAACTCGGATGGTAATCTTGGGCATAGCATTTCACCAAATCACCTCATTCTTTGGGGCACACGTGAGGAACACAAATGCGAACAAGCCTGAATGGTCCCCAGGACTATATGCGAATGAAAACTCACACCCCAGAAGTGACTCGAACCCATACTCCCAGAAGCAACGCAACTGGTAACTACAGGGCGCCTTAATCCGCTTGACCATCACGGCCGTCAAAAGGAAGTGATAGCCGAGGCTATTTGAGCCACTTCCCCGACGGCAACTCGGATGGTAATCTTGGGCATAGCATTTCACCAAATCACCTCATTCTTTGGGGCACACGTGAGGAACACAAATGCGAACAAGCCTGAATGGTCCCCAGGACTATATGCGAATGAAAACTCACACCCCAGAAGTGACTCGAACCCATACTCCCAGAAGCAACGCAACTGGTAACTACAGGGCGCCTTAATCCGCTTGACCATCACGGCCGTCAAAAGGAAGTGATAGCCGAGGCTATTTGAGCCACTTCCCCGACGGCAACTCGGATGGTAATCTTGGGCATAGCATTTCACCAAATCACCTCATTCTTTGGGGCACACGTGAGGAACACAAATGCGAACAAGCCTGAATGGTCCCCAGGACTATATGCGAATGAAAACTCACACCCCAGAAGTGACTCGAACCCATACTCCCAGAAGCAACGCAACTGGTAACTACAGGGCGCCTTAATCCGCTTGACCATCACGGCCGTCAAAAGGAAGTGATAGCCGAGGCTATTTGAGCCACTTCCCCGACGGCAACTCGGATGGTAATCTTGGGCATAGCATTTCACCAAATCACCTCATTCTTTGGGGCACACGTGAGGAACACAAATGCAAACAAGCCTGAATGGTCCCCAGGACTATATGCGAATGAAAACTCACACCCCAGAAGTGACTCGAACCCATACTCCCAGAAGCAACGCAACTGGTAACTACAGGGCGCCTTAATCCGCTTGACCATCACGGCTCAAATTTGAGCCACTTCACGGAAGTGGCTCAAATAGCCTCGGCTATCACTTCCTTTTGACGGCCGTGATGGTCAAGCGGATTAAGGCGCCCTGTAGTTACCAGTTGCGTTGCTCCTGGAAGTATGGGTTCGAGTCACTTCTGGGGTGTGAGTTTTCATTCGCATATAGTCCTGGGGACCATTCAGGCTTGTTCGCATTTGTGTTCCTCACGTGTGCCCCAAAGAATGAGGTGATTTGGTGAAATGCTATGCCCAAGATTACCATCCGAGTTGCCGTCGGGGAAGTGGCTCAAATAGCCTCGGCTATCACTTCCTTTTGACGGCCGTGATGGTCAAGCGGATTAAGGCGCCCTGTAGTTACCAGTTGCGTTGCTTCTGGGAGTATGGGTTCGAGTCACTTCTGGGGTGTGAGTTTTCATTCGCATATAGTCCTGGGGACCATTCAGGCTTGTTCGCATTTGTGTTCCTCACGTGTGCCCCAAAGAATGAGGTGATTTGGTGAAATGCTATGCCCAAGATTACCATCCGAGTTGCCGTCGGGGAAGTGGCTCAAATAGCCTCGGCTATCACTTCCTTTTGACGGCCGTGATGGTCAAGCGGATTAAGGCGCCCTGTAGTTACCAGTTGCGTTGCTTCTGGGAGTATGGGTTCGAGTCACTTCTGGGGTGTGAGTTTTCATTCGCATATAGTCCTGGGGACCATTCAGGCTTGTTCGCATATATATATATATATATATATATATATATATATATATATATATATATATATATATATATATATATATATATATATATATATAATATGAGTGGGTTTGGGTGGATATAAATAGGAGCGGCCACTTAAGGGCCATTAGGCCTTTCCTTGATTCTTATGTTCTTATTTTTATTCTTATGTTGTAAAGAAGAGGAAGAAGGTGAGAGGGAGATGAGATAATAGAGAGTCTGCCCAAGGAGATCCAGGCTTTCTGAGACCGGAAAATTACAACCAGTCATGTCAGGACTTGGGTGAGTAAGTTAAGGTATATGTGGTCTAGCAGAAGCCGCTACTCCACACTATATGTGGTCTAGCAGAAGCCGCTACTCCACACTATATGTGGTCTAGCAGAAGCCGCTACTCCACACTATATGTGGTCTAGCAGAAGCCGCTACTCCACACTATATGTGGGTCTAGCAGAAGCCGCTACTCCACACTATATGTGGGGTCTAGCAGAAGCCGCTACTCCACACTATATGTGGGTCTAGCAGAAGCCGCTACTCCACACTATATGTGGTCTAGCAGAAGCCGCTACTACTGTTATGCTACAGAAATGGCCTTGGAGTCTGTAGTAAACATATCATATTACTCATGATAACAGTTAAAGAAGGAGCAGTTTGGTGTGGTTGTCGAGGCCCGACAGCCTGGCATACGACCTGTCCTTCACAAGTCACACCAAACACATGAATGACACTGTCATATATTGCCTTAACTGGCTGCGAACAGCTGCTTTTAACAGCCTGGTTGACCAGACCAGTATGCAGGAGGCTTGGCCAGAGAAAGGGCCGTTGAGGCGTTGATCCTAGGAGCCACGACTAGGTAGCCAAGGTGAGATGGTTCCCCAGAATTAGTGTGTTTAGATCTGATCAACCGGACTGTTAGACGCCGCCGCAAATTTTTGGCGTAGGTCGACACTTGTTGGTTTTGACACGTAGTTTGACACAACCCAGTTGATCAGATACCCTGTGGAGGTGTTAATCAAGTTCCCTCTTGAGCTCCGGAGGAGACCGACTAGTTATGTTCCTTATATTTAGTGGGAAGGTGTTGAAAAGCACCTTAATATTTATAGAATTTTACTCAAAGAAAAAGGTTACGGGATCACCATAGCCCGTGCTACATGGACACTTCGTTCTGAGTAGCTAAATCTATAATAACAGCAACAATCAAAGAAAATTTCCAAGGAGTTCTGGGGAAGGTAATGGTAACTTCTACTCACCTCCGAGGCCGGGGACGCTACACACGCGCACACACACATCAGGCGGGACCAAAGAGCCAAAGCTCAACCCCCGCAAGCACAATTAGGTGAGTACATCACCTTATTAATTACTGTCAGTGTGCAAATATTGCTCATTGCGTGCTAAATGGTCAGTGTAGCTTTGACTTATTTCTAATGCATATTGTATTACCACATCTCAATGATACTATCTGCAGAAGTTTTCTTGTTGCTGAATGATCAATGATCATCAATACATGTTCCCAGAACCAACACATGCACCAAGAACCAACACATGCACCATGAACCAACACATGCACCATGAACCAACACATGCACCATGAACCAACACATGCACCATGAACCAACACATGCACCATGAACCAACACATGCACCATGAACCAACACATGCACCATGAACCAACACATGCACCATGAACCAACACATGCACCAAGAACCAACACATGCACCATGAACCAACACATGCACCATGAACCAACACATGCACCATGAACCAACACATGCACCAAGAACCAACACATGCACCAAGAACCAACACATGCACCATGAACCAACACATGCACCATGAACCTACACATGCACCAAGAACCAACACATGCATCAAGAACCAACACATGCACCAAGAACCAACACATGCACCATGAACCAACACATGCACCATGAACCAACACATGCACCATGAACCTACACATGCACCAAGAACCAACACATGCATCAAGAACCAACACATGCACCAAGAACCAACACATGCACCAAGAACCAACACATGCATCATGAACCAACACATGCACCAAGAACCAACACATGCACCAAGAACCAACACATGCATCATGAACCAACACATGCATCAAGAACCAACACATGCACCAAGAACCAACACATGCACCAAGAACCAACACATGCATCATGAACCAACACATGCATCATGAACCAACACATGCACCAAGAACCAACACATGCACCAAGAACCAACACATGCACCAAGAACCAACACATGCACCAAGAACCAACACATGCACCAAGAACCAACACATGCACCATGAACCAACACATGCGTCATGAACCAACACATACACCATGAACCAACACATGCACCAAGAACCAACACATGCATCATGAACCAACACATGCACCAAGAGCCAACACATGCACCATGAACCAACACATGCACCATGAACCAACACATGCACCAAGAACCAACACATGCACCAAGAATCAACACATGCACCAAGAACCAACACATGCACCAAGAACCAACATATGCACCAAGAACCAACACATGCACCAAGAACCAACACATGCACCAAGAACCAACACATGCACCAAGAACCAACACCTGCACCAAGAACCAACATATGCACCAAGAACCAACACATGCACCAAGAACCAACACATGCACCAAGAACCAACACATGCACCAAGAACCAACACATGCACCAAGAACCAACACATGCACCAAGAACCAACACATACATCATGAACCAACACATGCACCAAGAACCAACACATGCACCAATAACCAACACATGCATCATGAACCAACACATGCACCAAGAACCAACACATGCACCAAGAACCAACACATGCATCATGAACCAACACATGCATCAAGAACCAACACATGCACCAAGAACCAACACATGCACCAAGAACCAACACATGCATCATGAACCAACACATGCACCAAGAACCAACACATGCACCAAGAACCAACACATGCACCAAGAACCAACACATGCACCAAGAACCAACACATGCACCAAGAACCAACACATGCACCATGAACCAACACATGCACCATGAACCAACACATGCGTCATGAACCAACACATGCACCAAGAACCAACACATGCATCATGAACCAACACATGCACCAAGAGCCAACACATGCACCATGAACCAACACATGCACCATGAACCAACACATGCACCAAGAACCAACACATGCACCATAAACCAACACATGCACCAAGAACCAACACATGCACCATGAACCAACACATGCACCAAGAACCAACACATGCACCAAGAACCAACACATGCACCAAGAACCAACACATGCACCAAGAACCAACATATGCACCAAGAACCAACACATGCACCAAGAACCAACACATGCACCAAGAACCAACACATGCACCAAGAACCAACACATGCACCAAGAACCAACACATACATCATGAACCAACACATGCACCAAGAACCAACACATGCACCATGAACCAACACATGCGTCATGAACCAACACATACACCATGAACCAACACATGCACCAAGAACCAACACATGCACCAAGAACCAACACATGCACCAAGAACCAACACATGCACCAAGAACCAACACCACAATGGTGAATCAGTAGGCTCAAGAATCTGGGGCCTGACAGCTGAGTGGACATCGCTTTTTATTCGTAGTCCTGAGGTTCGATCCCCTGTGGAGGCGGAAACAAATGGGCAGTTTCTTTCCCCCCTGGTGCCCATGTTCACCTAGCAGTAAATAGGTACCTGGAAGTTAGACAGCTGTTATGGGCTGCTTCGCGGGGAGTGTGTAACAAAAAGGAGGTCTGATCGAGGACCGGGCCGCGGAGACGCTAAACCCCGGAACCATTTTAAGATAACCTCAAGAATCTGTACACCAGTAGTGACAGTTGAGAGGCGGGACCAAAGAGCTGAAGCTCAACCCCCGCAAGCATACCTAGGTGAGTACAAATTGGTGAGTACACAGGTATATATAAAGCGATGGGGGTAGAAATAGCCTAAGTTATATATATATAAAACTATGGGGGTAGAAATAGCCTAAGTTATATATATATAAAACTATGGGGGTAGAAATAGCCTAAGTTATATATATAAAACTATGGGGGTAGAAATAGCCTAAGTTATATATATAAAACTATGGGGGTAGAAATAGCCTAAGTTATATATATAAAACTATGGGGGTAGAAATAGCCTAAGTTATATATATAAAACTATGGGGGTAGAAATAGCCTAAGTTATATATATAAAACTATGGGGGTAGAAATAGCCTAAGTTATATATATAAAACTATGGGGGTAGAAATAGCCTAAGTTATATATATATAACTATGGGGGTAGAAATAGCCTAAGTTATATATATAAAACTATGGGGGTAGAAATAGCCTAAGTTATATATATATATAACTATGGGGGTAGAAATAGCCTAAGTTATATATATAAAACTATGGGGGTAGAAATAGCCTAAGCTACCCTGTCTCTCTGAGATGTAATTTTTTTCTTGTCTCAATAAACACACTTGAACTTGAACTATAAAAAGATCATAGTCAACCGTTATCTAAATAAATTAAATTAGTTTGTGCTTAAGTTAATGGGTGTATGTGTGTGTGTGGGCGGGAGAGAGTACTAATACCTTAGCGGGTCCTGGGAAACTCCAGCGGCGGCCTCTCTGATGAAGCAGGATGCTCCCCGCTGAATAATGCATGATGGGAACTGCCTCGCACCAACGCTGCCTCGCTGTCCCCATTGGCCGCTGTCACGCCGGCTAATGGGGCCGGCTATTTCATAGAGCCACCACCAACAAGGCTCTGATCAACCAGGCTGTGATTCATACGTCTGAGCAGCCGCTGTCCAGCAGCCTGGTTGACCAGTTCAGCAACGAGGAGGCCTGGTCGAGGACCGGGCCACGGGGACGTGGAGCCCCGAATTCATGGTAAGGTAACCAACGCTGCCTCGCTGTCTCCATTGACCACTGTCACAGGAATTAATGCGCCGTAGAGCAAGCCCAAGTTTGGCGCCAAATGTATACTCTGAGTGTTGTTGTGAGCGTGAGAACTCTTACTCCTTGGCTTCATAGTGGTGAGCAGTGTTAGTGGGAAGGTGAGAGTAGTGGTGAGGGTGTTAGTGGGAAGGTGAGAGTAGTGGTGAGGGTGTTAGTGGGAAGGTGAGAGAAGTGGTGAGGGTGTTAGTGGGAAGGTGAGAGAAGTGGTGAGGGTGTTAGTGGGAAGGTGAGAGTAGTGGTGAGGGTGTTAGTGGGAAGGTGAGAGAAGTGGTGAGGGTGTTAGTGGAAAGGTGAGAGAAGTGGTGAGCAGTGTTAGTGGGAAGGTGAGAGAAGTGGTGAGCAGTGTTAGTGGGAAGGTGAGAGAAGTGGTGAGCAGTGTTAGTGGGAAGGTGAGAGAAGTGGTGAGGGTGTTAGTGGGAAGGTGAGAGAAGTGGTGAGCAGTGTTAGTGGAAAGGTGAGAGAAGTGGTGAGCAGTGTTAGTGGAAAGGTGAGAGAAGTGGTGAGCAGTGTTAGTGGGAAGGTGAGAGAAGTGGTGAGCAGTGTTAGTGGGAAGGTGAGAGAAGTGGTGAGGGTGTTAGTGGGAAAGTGAGAGAAGTGGTGAGGTGTGTTAGTGGGAAGGTGAGAGAAGTGGTGAGGTGTGTTAGTGGGAAGGTGAGAGAAGTGGTGAGGGTGTTAGTGGGAAGGTGAGAGAAGTGGTGAGGAGTACTCACCTAATTGTATTCACCTAATTGTGCTTGCGGGGGTTGAGCTTTGGCTCTTTGGTCCCGCCTCTCAACTGTCAATCAACAGGTGTACAGGTTCCTGAGCCTACTGGGCTCTATCATATCTACATTTGAAACTGTGTATGGAGTCTGCCTCCACCACATCACTGCCTAATACATTCCATCTGTTAACTACTCTGACACTGAAAAAAATCTTTCTAACGTCTCTGTGGCTCATCTGGGTACTAAGTTTCCACCTGTGACCCCTTGTTCGTGTCCCACCCGTGCTGAAGAGTTTGTCTTTGTTCACCCTGTCAATTCCCCTGAGAATTTTGTAGGTGGTTATCATGTCTCCCCTTACTCTTCTGTTTTCCAGGGACGTGAGGTTCAGCTCCTTTAGCCTTTCCTCGTAGCTCATTCCTCTCAGTTCCGGGACGAGCCTGGTGGCATACCGCTGAATCTTCTCTAACTTTGTCTTGCGTTTAACTAGGTATGGACTCCAGGCAGGCGCTGCATATTCCAAGATTGGTCTGACATAAGTGGTATACAGCGTCCTGAACGAATCCTTACACAAGTTTCTGAAGGCAGTTCTTATGTTGGCCAGTCTAGCATATGCCGCTGATGATATCCTTTTGATGTGGGCCTCTGGGGACAGGTTCGGTGTGATATCAACCCCCAGATCTTTCTCTCTATTTGACTCTTGCAGGATTTCCCCTCCCAGGTGGTACCTTGTGTTCAGCCTCCTGCTCCCTTCGCCTAATTTCATTACTTTACACTTTCCTGAGTTGAACTTTAGCAGCCATTTTCTCCAGTTTGTCCAGGTCATCCTGTAGTCTCTGTCTATCTTATCCGTCTTGATTCTTCTCATAATTTTTGCATCATCAGCAAACATTAAGAGGAATGAGTCTATTCCCTCCGGAAGATCGTTTACATATATTAGAAACAGGATGGGTCCAAGTACTGAGCCCTGTGGGACTCCGCTGGTGACATCTCGCCACTCTGATGTCTCCCCCCTCATTGTTACTCGCTGTTTCTTGTTGCAGTACTCCCTTGTCCACTGCAGCACCTTCCCTTTTACTCCTGCCAATTGCTCCAACTTTTTTAACAGCCTTTTATGGGGTACTGTGTCAAAGGCTTTTTGGCAGTCCAGGAAAATGCAGTCGGCCCACCCTTCTCTTTCCTGCCTAATTTTTGTTGCCTAGTCATAAAATTCTAGTAAACCTGTGAGGCACGATTTACCATCTCTGAACCCATGTTGGTGGTGCGTTACAAAGTTATTTCCCTCCAGATGCTCTACGAGCCTTTTCCTCACGATCTTCGATCTCCATCACCTTACATGGTATACAAGTTAGGGAAACTGGCCTGTAGTTCAGTGCCTCTTGCCTGTCACCCTTTTTGCATATTGGGACTACATTAGCTGTCTTCCAACTTTCTGGTAGGTCTCCTGTTTCCAGTGACCTGTTATACACCATAGAGGGTGGCACACTTAGTACTTCTGCACCTTCCTTTAGTATCCATGGTGAGATTCAGTCAGGCCCAACAGCCTTTGTTACATCCAGCTCCAGCAGACACCTTTTGACCTCATCACTGGTGAGGTCAAATTCCTCCAAGGTTGCTTGGTTTGCCGCCTCCTCATTTAGTGCAGGGGCTTCTTGTTCTATTGTGAAGACCTCCTAGAATCTCTTGTTGAGTTCTTCACACAGAGCAAAGCCGTTGAGTGTTAGTGGGAAGGTGAGAGAAGTGGTGAGGAGTGTTTCCAGGGAAGGTGAGAGAAGTGGTGAGCAGTGTTAGTGGGAAGGTGAGAGAAGTGGTGAGGGTGTTAGTGGGAAGGTGAGAGAAGTGGTGAGGGTGTTAGTGGGAAGGTGAGAGAAGTGGTGAGGAGTGTTAATAGGAAGGTGAGAGAAGTGGTGAGGAGTGTTAATAGGAAGGTGAGAGAAGTGGTGAGGAGTGTTAGTAGGAAGGTGAGAGAAGTGGTGAGGAGTGTTAGTGGGAAGGTGAGAGAAGTAGTGAGAAGTGTTTACTGGGAAAGTGAGAGAAGAGGTCTTACGTTCCCTGGGCGCTGACCCCAGCAGGTCAGGTCAGCCACTACTCTACAAGGGGGTCGCTTAGCGCTGTCTCAGTGTATCGCTGAATATCAGAGCTGATTGTGACGAACATAAAACTGTTCATTAGCCAAGTACTCACAAACATATAAATATATACATGCATGCAAGCACAGCTACACACGTGCATAAAGTCTTATATAAATGCTTGCATATATGCATACTCAGCAACGCCGTTCGCAAACATATGTGTACTAAGCAGTATGAATAATGTCAAGAATAGTGGTACCGTAGTGCTGTGCTACACATGTGCCTCGTCTGTGCTACACATGTGCCTCGTCTGTGCTACACATGTGCCTCGTCTGTGCTACATATTCCTTACCTGTAGTACACATATACTTCGGCTTTGCTACACATGTGCCTCGTCTATGCTACACATGTGCCTCGGCTGTGCTACACATGTGCCTCGGCTGTGCTACACATATACCTCGGCTATGCTACACATATACCTCGGCTGTGCTACACATATGCCTTGTCTATGCAGCATGTGAGCCTGGTCTGTACCTCAGCCCCAAAGTACCACCCACCTTGTTCCTTGCTTGTATTAAGAACAATGTCGTATCAGAACAGCATATTTCTGCTGCAACATTGCATAGCAATCAGCTTTCTCTGTAGCCTGCCTCGACCTCCGGCGCTGCGTGTAGACAGCGCCTTCATGTTGGGCGAGTTCAGTTGAAGACCTCTCGAAACCATCTGCAGGTAACCTACCGGTAATCATGCTAACTGTTGCGGGGTTAAAGTATTTCAAGATACGGTCAAGAGATGCCTAATGAAGATATTTTGACAGAGGAACCTTCTGGAGGCTGCTGCATGGCAATGACTAATACAATCACCACCACAACCACTACAATCACCACCACAACTACTACAATCACCACCACCACTACAATCACCACCACCACTACAACAATCACCACCATAACTACTACAATCACCACCACTACTACAATCACCGCCACGACTACAATCACCACCACCACCACTACAATCACCACCACCACAACTACAATAACCACCACAACTACAATCACCACCACCACCACTACACTCACCATCACCACCACCACTACAATCACCACCACCACTATACTCACCACCATTACTACAATCATCACCGCCACTACAATCACCACCACCACTACTACAATCTCCACCACCACTATTACAGTCACCACCACTACAATCGCCACCACCACAATCACCACCACCACTACTACAATCACCACCACCACTACTACAGTCACCACCACTACAATCACCACCACCACTACAATCATCACCACCACTACAATCACAACCACCACTACAATCACCACCACCACTACAATCACCACCATTACTACTACCACTACTACTACAATCACCGCCACCACTACAATCACCACCACCACTACTATCACCACCATCACTACTACAATCACCACCACTACTACAATCACCACCACCACTACAATCATCACCACCACTACTACAATCACCACCACTACTACAATCACCACCACCGTTACAATCACAACCACCACCACTACTACAATCACCACCACCACTACTACAATCAACACCACCACCAGTACAATCACAACCACTACAATCACCACAACCACTACTACAATCACCACCACATCTATTACAATCACCAACATTACTACAATCACCACCACCACTACAATCACCACCTCATCTATTACAATCACCAACACTACTACAATCACCACCACCACTACAATCATCACCACCACTACTACAATCACCACCACTACTACAATCACCACCACCGTTACAATCACAACCACCACCACCACCACTACTACAATCACCACCACCACTACTACAATCAACACCACCACAATCATAACCACTACTATCACCACAACCACTACTACAATCACCACATCTATTACAATCACCAACACAACTACTACAATCACCACTACTACAATCACCACCACCACTACTACAGTCACCACCACCACTACAATCACAACCACCACCACCACTACAATCACCACCACCACTACTACAATCAACACCACCACCACTACAATCACAACCACTACAATCACCACCACAACTATTACAATCACCAACACAACTACTACAATCACCACCACTATAATCACCACCACTACAATCAGCACCACAACAATCACCACCACCACTACTATAATCAAAACCACTACTACAATCACCACCACCACTACAATCACCACCACCACTCTTACAATCACCACAACCACTACTACAATCATCACCACGACTACAAGCACCAGTACTACAAGCACCACCACCACTACAATCACCACCACCACTACAATCACCACCACCATTACAATTACCACCACCATTACAATCACCACCACCACTACTACAATCACCACCACTACTACAATCACCACCACTACTACAATAACCACCACCACTACAATCACCAACACCACTACAATCACCACCACCATTACAATCACCAGGTGTATGCAGATGAAGAGTCACAATAAGGTGGGTGAAGAATGTTGACCACACCAACACACCACACACCAACACACCAACACAGCAACACACCAACACACCAACACACCAACACACCAACACAGCAACACACCAACACACCAACACAGCAACACACCAACACACCAACACACCAACACACCAACACACCAGGGGATGTGGTGTGTTCATCTTGTAGTGTGTGGTGTGGTCAACCACTGTTCTCCAGCATGTCATTATTTCTCCCTCATATTCTCTTCTTCCTCCTCTATATTATTATGATTAGTTTAGTAGTGTGCACACTGGCAGCGGTGTTCAGTAGATATGTGAGGGGAAACCAATAGGATTTTTCCTATTAATCATCCTTGATTATTCCTGGAATAGGATTAATCAAGAATTTACGTCACCACTTACGAAACCTATACATCCTTCATCAAGCCAGGCGGCTTTGTTTACACGTATTTAACTGTTTATGAGCTCCAAGGCACTACGAGGTTGTTTGTAACAATAATAACCTTGGGTTGTGAAGCTTCCAAACACGTAAACTGCTCAATAAATACAAACTCGTCTGCCATGAGCGATGAGAGATGTAGAGGCTTCGTAAGTGGACACGTGAATGGTTGATGACTCGTGGCCTTCATGTAGGCATACATCAAGGCCATGTAGGAGGGAGTGTGGTTAGAGCTCTGCTCTATAACAGAGAATGGGAAGGATGAAGAGAGAGAATGGGAATGACTTCCCATTCTCTCTGAAGAGAGAATGGGAAATCAACTCCGTTAAGAACACGACGCATTACGGTGTGGGACCCTCTACCCCTGACTGTGAAATGTTTACTCCAGTGTGAGTCTATATTAGCCTACTTAGTTGGACTTGCGGGGATGAACTCCAGCTTCTGGGCTCAGGCTCTAAAATGTCCGAGGGTGTGAGTCCCGGCCAGCTTGTGATTTGTCATACTTGCTTGTTAAGATGGGAGGGACGTGAGTACCTTTCCTCCTGTAGATTATTTTCCTTGATCACCGCCTACACTGAACACATTGTTATGTCTCTCCTCACCCACCTCTCTTTCCTTATGCTGCCTTCAGGTTGTGCCACCACCACCACAACCACCACCACCACAACCACCACGTCCACTATCACCCCTACCCCCGCTACCACCACCAACACTACCACCTCCACTACCACAACCACCACTAACCATTTCCACCACTTGTAAGCGGTGGAAATCGTTCTGGACAAATTTTTGACCAGGTTCTTAAAGGCCCTTCGTATGTTTTTCAGCTTTATATCCACTCTTAAGATCTTTTCCTTCTCCGAAATATAAGAAGGTTCTCCAGCTCCAGGCTCTACTGTCTCTCTGCCCTCCTTTCTCCTTTTCCCAGTCATATTGCATTGCATTTGTTGAGGTTGAATTCCAGTAGCCAGTTGTTGGACAAAAAGTGTAGGTTTTCAAGACCTTTAGTACTTGTTTGTTATCCTGCCCTCATTATTCTCGTCAATTTCACAGTGTCTCTTCTTTCCACTGCTTCTACTTTTTGCTATTTCTCTTTTTTACCATCTCTCGTTTTCACCACCTCTCTTCTTCATGATCTTCATACCACTGTGTGAAATGTTCACTTTCCCTCCATAGTTTTCTCTATTTTCTTTCTCACTTTCCGTATTTACTGTATGTCCATAGGACAGTTTCTTGTTTTATAGGTCTCTTTGTTGTCAATATCTGTCTTTTTCACTGTCAGTGCTCTACACGGTTTGTCTTTTTTTTCTCATTATTTACTGTCTCACCCTCTTCTGTGTCTCTCCATTTCAGTGTTTCTTCTTTTAACTCTATTTTTACTGTCTATACTTTTTTCGCCTTTGGTCACTCTTCGTTTCAACGTCTCGTGGTGTCAGCGTCTCGTGGTGTCAGCGTCTCGTGGTGTCAGCGTCTCGTGGTGTCAGCGTCTCGTGGTTTCAGCGTCTCGTGGTTTCAGCGTCTCGTGGTTTCAGCGTCTCGTGGTTTCAGCGGCTCGTGGTTTGAGTGTGTGGTAGAGGAAATTGCGTTGGTGTTGTTCCTTGGTGTAAGGCGGAGCGGGTCGTGTGGAACTGATGGCTGATATTGCCGGAACGAACGTGGAATCGTCTCCAAACATAGGTCCGGGGAGGGTGATAAGGGGGAGGTGGAGGGGGAGATGGAAGAGGGAGGGGGAGGTGGAAGAGGGAGGGGGATGGGAGAGGGAGGGGGTGGAAGAGGGAGGGGGAGGTGGAAGAGGGACGGGGATGGAAGAGGGAGGGGTGGATGGGAGATGGAAGGTTGGGGAGCAAGAAAAGGAAGATGTAGATGTAAGAGTGAAAACGAGCTTGGAGGAGTGGATAGATATTGGAATATAAAGAAATAAAGGAGCGGAAGGTTGATAAGTATAAGAAGTGCCTTTAGGTTTCTAAAGAGTCGTTCAGCATCTTGTATACAGCACCATACCTGGTTGATACCTGGTTGATGGGGTTCTGGGAGTTCTTCTACTCCCCAAGCCCGGCCCGAGGCCAGGCTTGACTTGTGAGAGTTTGGTCCACCAGGCTGTTGCTTGGAGCGGCCCGCAGGCCCACATACCCACCACAGCCCGGTTGGTCCGGCACTCCTTGGAGGAATAAATCTAGTTTCCTCTTGAAAATGTCCACGGTTGTTCCGGCAATATTTCTTATGCTTGTTGGGAGGACGTTGAACAACCGCGGACCTCTGATGTTTATACAGTGTTCTCTGATTGTGCCTATGGCACCTCTGCTCTTCACACCATTTATTTATGTGCGGCACCAGTGTTTAGTCCGTATTTCGTTAAACACAAATCGAAGCTGGAGAACGTTTATGCCACCAGACTAGTCCTAGAAGTGAGAGGCGTAAGTTATGAGGAAAGGCTAAAGGAGTCCAACTCACGCCACCACCAAGAGAGAAGAAACAGGCAAGACATGGTTTCCACATTGAACATATTTTATGGAACAGACAAGACAGACAAGGACCGACTATTTAGCAAACACGGAGACATACAAGGAAACTAAGTACCCAGATGAGCCACAGAAATACTCCAAAGAATTTATTAAGTGTCAGGATAGAGTCAATGGCATGCAATAATAAGTGATGTGGTGGAGTCAGACTCCGTTCACAGCTTCAGATGGAGATATGACTGAGCCCTATAAGCTATGGAACCTATATACCAGTTCACTATAAATTGAGAGGCAGAATCCAAGAGCCGTAGCCTATCCCCTCCAAATATAACTAGGTGAGTACAACACTCCCCCCCTCCCCCCCACCAAACAACAACCCCCCGTTTTGACCAGATTAGTGATGGTGGCTGGGGGGGGGTGGGGGTTCCTGGTCCCCCCCTTCCTCTTCTCCCCATTTTGACCTGGAATGGGTGGGTGATATGGTTCACCTGCAGCACTCTATTCCCCCCCTCCCCACTCTCCACTCCATCCTCCCTCCCTAATGGTATTTTGGTCCTTGTTGTGGGTCTCCCCTCCACCCCTCTCTACCCTCCACCCCTCCCTACCCTCCATCCCTCTCTACCCTCCACCCCTCCCCACCCCCCCACCTGCTTGTCTCACCTGAGCCTACGCCCGGGCCTGCGGTCACCAGGTCCAGCTCCCCTGGTAGCCAGGTGACCAATTGCTTTACAATGTGGTTAAAGGGATTACCAGGAATAAGCAAGCGTGCGGATTTTTCAGCCTTTTGTCCAAAAATACTAAATACCTGTAGCAAATGTGGATGGAATGTACAGAATATCGACTGTTGAGCCCAAAAATATGTTGACTTATTTGATTTTGTAGAAGGGACGAGAAGGATGGTAACATCCAAACTTAACTGTTACTAAGCCTAGTATAGTATCTATATGTATTAAATTAGTCCTAAAACTGCATATATTATGCCGAGGACTACTTATTTAGTGAGACAGGACAGGTTGGGTTAATGGGGCTGTTGATAACTTTGTTATCACCTTTAATATATCGACATTACAAAACTTTTTTGGTTGACTAATTAAATTGGTTCCTTGATAATTTCGGTAATAATAATTATATTTTTTAATGGTAATTGTACTATAGCGAACTGTAATGAGTAATTTGGGAGTCGTGACACATGCTACCGAACCTCTTTGATGAGACTAGATCCTGTCTGGTTACTTAAAAGAACATAAGAATTAAGGTAACTGCAGAAGACCTATTGACCCTTACGAGGCAGCTCCTGTTGATATCCACTTAATCTTTTTCATATATATATATATATATATATATATATATATATATATATATATATATATATATATATATATATATATATATATATATATATATATATATATATATATGTTTAACCTACGCTTGAAACCCTCAAAGGATCTTACATTTATTATGTTACGCGGTAATGGGTTCTACAAATCAACATCCCTGTTCCCAAACCAGTATTTACCCAGGTCTTTCCTAAATCTAAACATATCCAATTTATACCTAATGTTTCGTGTTCTGTCTTGTGTTGATACTTTTAATACCCTACTAATATCTCTTTGTTATGTCCATTCATGCACTTGTCCACCTCTGTCATGCCACCCCTAATTCTTCGCCTTTCTAGACAAAGCTTAAATGTAATTTAAGCAACATGTCACTCTGATAATGTTTGTCAACACTACCTGCACCCCATATTTGTGCCGCCTGCAACCTTCCTACCACCAAATACGTCCCAATTACTTACGGAATCTATCAATTCGTTACAAATTAGATGTAACTGCAAAATTAAACTACATTAATATTGATGTTTTGATAATGACTGTGGCTGTGCATCGGTCTCTGTTACGGCGCATGCGCAAGTCCGGGTGATGGCCGCAAGATTCAGTCCATCTGTGTCACCAGGCTACTCCGGGCACCCTTGATGGTCCAGTGGTACAGTGAGACTCAGAACCACGGTACAGTGGGATTGAGAACCACGGTACAGTGGGACTGAGAACCACGGTACAGTGGGACTGAGAACCACGGTACAGTGGGACTGAGAACCACGGTACAGTGGGACTGAGAACCACGGTACAGTGGGACAGAACCGCAGGAAGGTAATTATGCGTGTTTGAGGTGATTTGTATACGTGAAGGACCACTGACCTTGCTCACATCTCCGGCCACGCGAGGAAGATGCCAGACGCACGACTCCTCCCCAGATCATTGCCCAAAAGGTTTATCGTTTAATTTGAAGCATCTGTCAGCCCTTTCATGCGTGGGTAAGGCAGCCCTCTCTCCCCCTTATTGATCGGTTTATTATCCTTAATCACTATACAGCGTCTTGTCCGTCGCTGTCGGCATGGCTGCTTGAAAGGCTAATGGTTCCTCTGTGGAATATTTTTATACTTTTAACAGGTTTAAATTGTGTTTACACACTGAGTTCCTGTTTTAAAGAGAGTCAGGTTGATGCGCAGACAATCAGTGACACTTGACATGAATGATACAGTGTCAAGCTGTATTGTAATAACCTAGTTGAGCTTGCAGGGTCGAGCATCTGCTCTTAAGCCCTGCCTTTCGACTATTATTAGTTCAATGAAGCGTCTATGAAAACATCGTTTCATTGTTTCACTCGTTTTTGTCATATTTACTTTTAAAACTGTGTATCGAATTGACTTCGACAACTTCCTCATCTAGTTGTCGAAGCTCCAGTTATTTATACTCACTGATTCTGAATGATTCCTTGCACAGGTTCCTGAAGGCCGTTCTGATGTTAGCCAGCCTCGCATACGCCGCAGACGTTATTCTATTTATGTGGGCTTCAGGAGACAGGTTTGGTGTGATATCAACTCCTAGATCTTTCTCTCGGTCCGTTTCATTAAGTACTTCATCTCCTATTCTGTATCCTGTGTCTGGCCTCCTGTTCCCACCGCCTAGTTTCATTACTTTGCATTTACTCGGGTTGAACTTTAGCAGCCATTTGTTGGACCATTCATTCAGTCTGTCTAGGTCATCTTGTAGTCTCCTACTATGATCCTCTGTTTCAATCCTCCTCATAATTTTTGCAGCATCAGTAAACATTGAGAGAAACGAGTCTATACCCTCTGGGAGATCATTTACATAATTTGTGTGTGTGTGTGTGTGTGTACTCACCTAATTGTGCTTTCGGGGGTTGAGCTCTGGCTCTTTGGTCCCGCCTTTCAACCGTCAATCAACAGGTATACAGATTCCTGAGCCTACTGGCCTCTATCATATGTACATTTGAAACTGTGTATGGAGTCAGCCTCCACCAAATTACTTCCTAATGCATTCCATTTGTCAACCACTCTGACACTGAAAAAGTTCTTTCTAATATCTCTGTGGCTCATTTGGGCACTCAGTTTCCACCTGTGTCCCCCTAGTGCGTGTGCCCCCTTTTGTGTTTGTGTGTGTACTCGCCTAATTGTACTCACCTAATTGTGCTTTCGGGGGTTGAGCTCTGGCTCTTTGGTCCCGCCTTTCAACCGTCAATCAACAGGTATACAGATTCCTGAGCCTACTGGCCTCTATCATATGTACATTTGAAACTGTGTATGGAGTCAGCCTCCACCAAATTACTTCCTAATGCATTCCATTTGTCAACCACTCTGACACTGAAAAAGTTCTTTCTAATATCTCTGTGGCTCATTTGGGCACTCAGTTTCCACCTGTGTCCCCCTAGTGCGTGTGCCCCCTTGTGTGTGTGTGTGTGTACTCGCCTAATTGTACTCACCTAATTGTGCTTGCGGGGGTTGAGCTTTGGCTCTTTGGTCCCGCCTCTCAACCGTCAATCAACTGGTGTACAGATTCCTGAGCCTACTGGGCTCTATCATATCTACATTTGAAACTGTGTATGGAGACAGCCTCCACCACATCACTTCCTAGTGCATTCCATTGTGTGTGTGTGTGTGTGTGTGTGTGTGTGTGTGTATGTGTGTGTGTGTGTGTGTGTGTGTGTGTGTGTGTGTGTGTGTGTGTGTGTGTGTGTGTGTACTCACCTAGTTGTGCTTGCGGGGGCTGAGCTCTGGCTCTTTGGTCCCGCCTCTCAACCGTCAATCAACAGGTGTGTGTGTGTGTGTACTCACCTATTTGTACTCACCTATTTGTGCTTGCAGGATCGAGCATTGACTCTTGGATCCCGCCTTACCAGCTATCGGTTGTTTACAGCAATGACTCCTGTCCCATTTCCATATCATACCTAGTTTTAAAAGTATGAATAGTATTTGCTTCCACAACCTGTTCCCCATGTGCATTCCATTTTTCCACTACTCTCACGCTAAAAGAAAACTTCCTAACATCTCTGTGACTCATCTGAGTTTCTAGTTTCCACCCATGTCCCCTCGTTCTGTTATTATTACGTGTGAACATTTCATCTATTTCCACTTTGTCAATTCCCCTGAGTATTTTATATGTCCTTATCATATCTCCTCTCTCCCTTCTTTTCTCTAGTGTCGTAAGGTTCAGTTCCTTCAGACGCTCTTCATATCCCATCCCTCGTAACTTTGGGACGAGCTTCGTCGCAAACCTCTGAACCTTCTCCAGTTTCTTTATGTGTTTCTTCAGGTGGGGCTCCATGATGGCGCGGCATACTCTGAAGACGGATCTCACGTAGGCGGTGTAAAGCGCCCTAAAAGCCTCCTCATTTAGGTTTCTGAATGAAGTTCTAATTTTCGAAAGTGTAGAGTACGCTGCTGTCGTTATCCTATTTATATGTGCCTCAGGAGTTAGATTAGGTGTCACATCCACTCCCAGGTCTCTTTCTCGAATCGTTACAGGTAGGCTGTTCCCCTTCATTGTGTACTGTCCCTTTGGTCTCCTATCACCTGATCCCATTTCCATAACTTTACATTTACTGGTGTTAAACTCCAGTAGCCATTTCCCTGACCATCTCTGCAACCTGTTTAAGTCCTCTTGGAGGATCCTACAATCCTCGTCTGTCACAACTCTTCTCATTAATTTTGCGTCATCCGCAAACATTGACATGTATGATTCCACTCCTGTAAACATATCATTTACGTAAATTAGAAAGAGGATTGGTCCCAGCACCGATCCTTGAGGTACTCCATTTGTTACTGTTCGCCAGTCCGACTTCTCGCCCCTTACCATTACCCTCTGGCTCCTTCCTGTCAGGTAGTTCTTCACCCATACTAGGGCCTTTCCGCTTACTCCTGCCTGCCTCTCAAGTTTGTATAGCAGTCTCATGTGCGGTACTGTATCAAAGGCCTTTTGGCAGTCAAGAAATATGCAGTCTGCCCAGCCTTCTCTGTCCTGCCTTATCCTTGTTACTTTATCATAGAATTCTAAAAGGTTTGTTAGGCATGATTTCCCTGTCCAGAACCCATGTTGGTGCTTGTTTACAAACCCAATGCTCTCCAGGTGCTCAACAAGTCTTAGCATAATTATTCTTTCAAGTATTTTACAGGGGATGCTTGTCAGTGATACGGGTCTGTAGTTAAGTGCCTCCTCCCTATCACCTTTCTTGAAAATGTGTGTGTGTGTGTGTGTGTGTGTGTGTGTGTGTGTGTGTGTGTGTGTGTGTGTGTGTGTGTGTGTGTGTGTGTGTGTGTGTGTTTTACCAAGCAATATTTACGCGGATTTAACCCAGCCTCCCGAGCCCCAACCTTTCAGCTATAGAACAACTGGCCTAAATGGCTCCCGACGCTCAAGTTCTTTATCAACTACATTTAGAGTCATATCTGCAGTCGCCCTCCATTACCTCCTGTAAATATGGAGTCACCCTCCATTATCCCTCCATTATCTCTCCCATCATCCATGTCCGTTTACGTGCTGGAAAATCCATTTTTGATCATGTTCATGGATAAAACATCCAAGAATAATTTAGAATCCATCTACTCTTGAATTTGGTCAGTAAAACTTGGATCAGAGGTTCCCAGACAACCGTAAACCAAACAGATCCACCTCCGTACTTCACAGAAGGAATTGAACACCGTAACAAGTGTATCTACCACTAGAAGGTGAAGGGACGACGACGTTTCGGCAATCGACGACAATCGACTTGAGAATGGTCCAGGACGGACCGAAACGTCGTCGTCCCTTCACCTTCTAGTGTGTGGTCTGGTCAACTTACTTTAGCCACGTTATTGTGACTCATCGCCTGTATATCTCCCACTGATTGGGGGTGGTGCATTACGGGTCCTTGGCTGGTGGTGGTGGGCTGGTGGTGGTGGGATGCTGATAGTGGGTTCGGCCGCGAACTCAGAGCCTACCTGGCCCACGAGTCTTGAATTAAGGGCTCGAATTAGGCGTAACGTATTGGTGGACCTGTTGACCCGTGCAGCCTGGGCCCTCCCTCGTCTCTCTCACCCCCCCCTCACTATCTCACTGTCTCACTATCACCCTGTCTCTCACTATCTCCCTGTCTATCACTATCTCTCTGTCTCTCACTATCTCCCTGTCTCTCACTATCTCCCTGTCTCTCACTATCTCCCCCCCCACACACACACACTCTCCCTGCCTCTGTCTTCTCCCTCACACTCTCCCTGTCTCTCTCTTCCTCTCACACTGACAGCTGAGTGGACAGCGCTTCGGATTCGTAGTCCTGAGGATTCGGGTTCGATCCCCGGTGGAGGCGGAGACAAATGGACTGAGTTTCTTTCACCCTGATGTCCCTGTTGGCTAGCAATAAATCTGGGAGTTACCCTTACCCGGTACCCTTACTCAAATCTTTGAATATGTTAAATATTAAGTCACTGCACATCCTCTCATGTGGACTCTATATATTTAAAACTCTGAACTGCAATGTCAATCCTGACCTTAAATTCTTCCTAGAAGGTTTTAACAGAACCCATGGGCACCACACCAGAAACAAATACCTATTTGATATTCCAAGATTGCGACTTAATCAAACTAGAAATGCTCTACAAATCAAGGGACCCAGAATGTGGAATGACCTTCCCAATCATGTCAAAGGCTGTACCTCTCTCAACCAGTTTAAGAGTAAAACTAAGCACTATCTATTTTTTTTGGGGGGGATATATATACAAGAGTTGTTACATTCTTGTACAGCCACTAGTACGCGTAGCGCTTCGGGCAAGTCCTTAATCCTATGGTCCCTGGAATACGATCCCCTGCCGCGAAGAATCGTTTTTTCATCCAAGTACACATTTTACTGTTGCGTTAAACAGAGGCTACAGTTAAGGAATTACGCCCAGTAAATCCTCCCCGGCCAGGATACGAACCCATGACATAGCGCTCGCGGAACGCCAGGCGAGTGTCTTACCACTACACCACGGAGACTATAACTCCATGTAACCTACCTTACCCCTAAATGTCAACCCATATCTTACTATTTTAAACAATGCTGTTTGTTGACCAACTTGTATAATTGCTGATTTCTGCCATGCTCCCCACACCCCCCTTTTTCTTTCTTTTTTATTCCTTTTTTTAACACAATTTATACTTTAATCCCAATTACTGTTAAGTTTTAGTCTAAGTGTTTTTCCCCTCCCCTCACCTTGCCCGAAACGCTGTGCGTATTAGTGGCTTTAGGTATTGTATGTACTAGCTCTATCTATACATCCAACATTATGTTGTAACTCATCATCTATGTATGAACTTTTCCTGAATAAAAAATTTAATTTAATTTAATTTATTTTTAATTTAATTTAATTTAGTTAGACAGCTGCTACGGGCTGCTTCCTGGGGCTGTGTAACAAAAATGAAAAACGTTTCTGGCCGAAACGCTGCGCGTGCTAGTGACTTTACAAAAATGTAAATACCATGCTATGTATACTCACAAACCCAAGGTACCTTCTTGTAAATAAATAAATAAATAAATAAATAAATAAATAAAGGAGGCCTGGTCGAGGACCGGGCCGCTGACACGCTAAGCCCCGAAATTATCTCAAGATAACCTCAGTGTCCCTGTTTCTCCCTCCCCCTCACACTCTCCCTGTCTCTCAAGTATATTTATTGAGATAAGAAAGAAATACATCTCAAAGGGATAGAGTAGCTTAGGCTATTTCTACCCCCCCCCCCACCTGTCTCTCTCCCCCTCACACTCTCCCTGTCACTCTTCCCCTCACACTCTCCCTGTCTCTCTCTCCCTCACACTCTCCCTGTCTCTCTCCCCCTCACACTCTCCCTGTCTCTCTTCCCCTCACACTCTCCCAGTCTCTCTCCCCCTCACATTCCGTGTTTATTTCTCTAACTCCGAAATAAAAATTTTTTTGGCTCAATAAACATGAAACAAAGAAAAATAAATTATATTTATCATTTCTGGTGTGGATTAACGTTTTACATTTCGGGAAAGTATTGAGATTGTGGATAAAATTAGCATGTCTGAAGAAGGGATGTTTATAACAATTGTAAAAGAATTTGAATGGTATGAAATAATGTAAAAGAAAGACTGGAATTATTTTAGTTACCCAAGAAACGAAAAAGAAAATGTTGCACTTTTCATGGATAACTATAGTAAATTATATTAAATTTCCGTAAATGGGCAGGTTACCTTGCTTTGATTTCGAGGTTCAACATCCCCGCGGCCCGGTCTTCGACCAAGTCTCCTGGTCGAGGCATTGTTAACAAGCACTGTTAGCTATTATATTAGAAAGGAACTTAGTAATATTCCAAGCCATACTTATACACCAATTAGTTTTCAGTTCATGTTTACCAACACCTATATCATTGGGAACTATTTAATACCTAGAGATCCTTTACCCTTTGATCAGATCTGGTGTTGTCCATCCTTTTACATGTTCGAACTGTAATGTTTGATACGTGGGAAGTACCTCACGAAACTTTAAACCATGTTCATGTGAACATGTGGGTACAACTTACCGCACTAGTTTTCCCCTTAGGCTACCTGCATTCTCCGCTATTCGAGATCACATTCAATTTCTTTCTTTATTATGCACCCCATACCCATCCCGTGGGTGGTGGTGTAAAGGATTACAGAGGCACATAATCGGTTCAGGAACTGAACCCTCTAGTTCGTTTAGCTAAGCAAATAACAATTTTTGACGCTAGTTACAAAATTATTAATGTTATATATACATGTACACACTCTCATACATACATGTACATATATACATACATGCGTATACATATATACAAACACAATATATCTAATCACCCACACAAATACACACATCAATAGCGAAGAAATGGGCCACCCTTTCACATTCTGCGATTTATAATAATAATAATGTTCATTCAGGTAAAAGTACATACATTCAAAATGTATTACAAACAGAATATTGAATTTCTAGATAGAGCTAGTACAAAAGCAGCTAGTACGCACGTAATTACGCATAAACTAGTACGCACCAATACGTACGCATAAAGCAAGTAGTACGCACAGCGTTTCGGGCAATTTCGCTGTTCTATTTTCTAGTTCATTACGTTTGGAACTCAATATCGTCGAAATTATATCAATAGCTAGAAAGAGACCAGAGTTGAAAGGCTCGGGGTCCTCGACTCAGTTGTTTACGCAATAATTGTCGTTTTCTTTGAAGTACGTTGTTTCCTGAGGCTGGCTAGCCCAAGCGTCTGGCCGTCTGCTACGGACACACACAGAAGTGCTCTCTTATGTATATATATATATATATATATATATATATATATATATATATATATATATATATATATATATATATAGCTTGTTTTCATATATATATATATATATATATATATATATATATATATATATATATATATATATATATATATATATATATATATATATATGTCGTACCTAATAGCCAGAACGCACTTCTCAGCCTACTATTCAAGGCCCGATTTGCCTAATAAGCCAAGTTTTCATGAATTAATGTTTTTTCGTCTACCTAACCTACCTAACCTAACCTAACCTAGCTTTTTTTGGCTACCTAACCTAACCTTACCTATAAATATAGGTTAGGTTAGGTTAGGTAGGGTTGGTTAGGTTCGGTCATATATCTACGTTAATTTTAACTCCAATAAAAAAAAATTGACCTCATACATAGAGAAAAGGGTTGCTTTATCATTTCATAAGAAAAAAATTATAGTAAATATATTAATTCAGGAAAACTTGGCTTATTAGGCAAATCGGGCCTTGAATAGTAGACTGAGAAGTGAGTTCTGGCTACTAGGTACGACATATATATATATATATATATATATATATATATATATATATATATATATATATATATGAAAACAAGCTTGAATGGTCCCCAAGCATATATGCAAATGAAAACCCCACACCCCAGAAGTGACTCGAACCCGGACCTCCAGGAGCACATTGCAACTGGTGTCACGGTCCCTTAATCCACTCGACCATCAGTGACCGCACATAAGGAGGTGATAGGAAGTGATTTGATGAAATGGCTATACCCAAGATTTCCATCAAAGTGCTGACGAGGGGAAGCGGGGGAATGTCAAATAGCTTCAGCTATCACCTCCTTATGTGCGGTCACTGATGGTGGAGTGGATCGAGAACTGGTCGGGGAGAACTGTAAGAGAGAACGGTGACCTGGCTGAGAGAGGCCTGGTCTTCCCACGACCAAGAACACCGTCTTGCACATATTTGTCGTTACACAGGTCGCTACAAGAGCAGTCGACATTTTAATACTGTTTTCAAGCCGAGATCTTTTCCTTCCCATAGTTCATGTTAAGCCTTCTACGAGTTTTCCTTGTAACTCAATCCGCCGATTAGTTTACAACCAGGTCCCAATTACTGCTGAGTGAACAGTGGTAACACGAGAAGAGTCGGTGCATTTCAACCCTCTTTGCGAGGGGTCGAACCCGGGCGAATGTGACAACAAAGGAGATATCATGCCACTGAGCTGCCGTAGTGAAGAGATATCAAGGAAATAAGATATTACCAGCAAGTTGGGATGACATTTAATGTTTTCTTGAGGCGGGAGCATCAATGAGCCCGAACCAAAGGGGCCGACGCATCGCTTTAAGATCTCTTGTATCGCCCTGAGAACTTCCATCCTCAACAACACCTGCAAACACCTGTTACTGATACTACGTCTGTTTGTGTGTGTGTACTCACCTAGTTGTACGCACCTAGTTGTGCTTACGGGGGTTGAGCTGTGGCTCTTTGGTCCCGCCTCTCAACCATCACTCTACTGGTGTACAGATTCCTGAGCTTCTCGAGCTCTATCATATCTACATTTGAAACTGTGTATGAAGTCAGCCTCCACCACATCACTGCCTAGTTAATGTGTGTTTGTGTGTGGTGTGTGTGTGTGTGTGTGTGTGTGTGTGTGTGTGTGTGTGTGTGTGTGTGTGTGTGTGTGTGTGTATTTAGTATTAAAGTGTAATTGCCAGTTGTTCAGTGAACTACTGCAGTGGCTCTAATAATCCTCCAGAGATTAAGAGGCCAATAATCGTAACTAATGGTTTTGCATTCAAATTATTATTCACATAAATAAAACATTTATTACAAAAAATGTATACAGAGTTATAATATAATACAAAATAGAAATTAAGTTACAAGAGGCGATTAATGAGTAATAAAGCACCGGGTTATAAGAGAAGCATTCTTACTGTAGACTCGAACACGCTCTGGATGGTTGTTCATAGGTCCTAGTTGTTTATGGCTCTCTCTCTCTCACTCACACACACACACACACACACACACACACACACACACACACACACACACACACACACACACACACACACACACACACACACACACACACACACACACACACACACACACACACACACACACACACACACACACACACACACACACACACACACACACACACACACACACACACACACACACTAGGAGACACTGCACCAGGCTCCAGGAATATCAAATTGCTTAAGTATTAGGAACAGGTTGAGGGGTATAAGTGGTGTCCCAGGTTACATAAAGGTATAGGCAATTTTAAAATTAAATAAGATACAAAAAGGTGAAAGGGAGTGAAAATTCTGAGTTGGAAAAGTTTGTTTTCTACAACAAACTATCTTCAATAACAAAGATGGCCGCCACCACGGGGAATGTAAACACACCAACAGATGATTGTTTCAAAGGATTCTCACCCATAAGATATAATGAAAGGAGGTTTTCTTGGCAGGGTTAGAGATTATTGAGGATAGGCTAAAGATGTATGAAAAAAGTACTTGAATTAGAAGAAGAAAATGGAGCTCTCAGGGGGGGGGGGGGGGGTGAATTTCACACTTTAAATGGAAGTATTCTTAAACAAGGTAAGAAAATTACCGCCTTAACGGACCAGGTAAAGATTCAGGAGAAACAAATCCAGGAACTAGTGAAAGAAAATGAGGTGTGGAAAGTGAAGAGTGGTGAATTTGAAGAAATAAACAAGAAAGTAGACTCATATGGTGAACAACTCCAAGG
>NC_091194.1:16515822-16518322 GCF_040958095.1 Procambarus clarkii
GAGTTTACTGACCAACCAGTAACAACATTGTCCAGGACTAAAGTAAACTTTCAGTGTATATACACCAAGAAGCGGGGTACACCTCTAGGTGTATCCCGCCCGGTGTACCCTTGTGGCTCTGATTCTATCACAACTATTTAAGCACATTTTCCATTTAACCGGATGCAGTTCTGAGAGTTTACCACAAAGCTGAAGAAACTCACTGTCAGCTGTGATGAAGATTTCCAGTTCCAGAAGAGGGCGCCACACCTCTTCCTGGAGCGTTGTGAGCTGGTTGTGGCTGAGGTAGATCTGCCCCGAGGTCATACCTGCAGCAGCAGCAGCAGTAGTCAGTATTACTCCAGTCCCACGCAATAGCACAAATGTTCAATATAACCCATGTTTATACATCAACATTTGACTGATGCATCTGGCAACCGACTGACATAAATATTCCAACCCATCCTCCTGTGTAGATGGTAGTTTTTATAACTATGCGCACCATAGTACAAAGATTGATGTACTAAACAATTAGATAGTAGAATTTTGTCCTATTCACTTTATAAAGTTCGAAAAAATGAAGCTTAAAAACAAACGTAAATATTCCTAGGCCTAGTATAGCACACATGTACTTTATTAGGCCTCAGATATTGTGTATTAGGCCTAGGAAGGTTAGGTTAGGTTGGTTTATTTTGTCTTTGCAGCATAAATAGAAAATGTTTTTTCGTTTGTCCAAATTCAATAGTACCGATTTCTACTTTCTAATTGCGTTGTGCGTCTGTATGTGTACTATGGTCCTCATTGTTACTATAAGTACTACCAGAACAGGAGGAGGGGCTGAGTATAATAAAAATGTATATGATATACTAAAACCAGTATTTCCTCAAGCATAATCTATCTATATCAATAAGAGAAATTGTCTGTTTGTTTGTCTGTCCAGGGTGACATAAATATAGGAAATAGGGAGCCGGTCGACCGAGCGGACAGCACACTGGACTTGTGATCCTGTGGTCCTGGGTTCGATCCCAGGCGTGGCGAGAAACAATGGGCAGAGTTTCTTTCACCCTATGCCCCTGTTACCTAGCAGTAAAATAGGTATCTGGGTGTTAGCTGTCACAGGCTGCTTCCTGGGGGGTGGTGGAGGCCTGGTCGACGACCGGGCCGCGGGGACACTAAAAGCCCCGAAATCATCTCAAGATAACCTCAAGAAGAAGAAGGGTTAGATGTTTGACCAGATGTTTGGGGCTGCCTCACCCAACTTTGCAGGGAGAATGGTCTAAGGTACGGGATGGACATATGCCAGTCGGGGTCGGCACGTGCCACATTTTAAGAAATATCAGCCTTAACCAAACCCCCTTGCCACAAGGGAGTTTTCATAAAGTCTAAAATGAACTCGTAGATGTGTTTTTTGGAGTTTTTTTAAGTTACTCCCGCCGTTTACCCGTACTTTGTCATGATTTTCTGTGAAAACAATGAGCTGAATTCATTCAGGTCATAGCGATATAGTGAGTAGTGAAGATGGTTATGGTGATGAAGATAGTATATACAGAGAAGATAGTATCTAATGAAGAAGTAAGATGAGGGAAGGGTGGACAGGGGGGAAGATGAGAGGAGATGGGGAGCAAGGGGATGATGAGGGAAGAGGGAGGACTTGGGTATGATGAGAGATCGAGGCGATGAAATGGGGTAAAAAGGGAAGAGTTGTGGGAAGAGGAAGGAGAAGGGGGGAAGAGGAAAAAAGGAGAGGAAAGGTGTGAAATGGAGGAAGATGAGGGGAGAGGGAAAGGGGGGAAGGTGGAGTGGGAAGAGGAGGAGAGGGGAGGGGAGGGGAGAGGGAAGAGCAAAGTAGAGGAAGGGGGAAGAGACTGATACAGACCTGGGCACCGCCGGGTAACACCCCCTCCCCTCTAGTTTATCCATAAATGGACATTTCTGTATGTCTGTGTCTGTCCAAGGTTGGGGGCTAGATGTTTAGGCCTAGCTTCACAGTAATTGCAGTTGGGTACGTGCCCAACATGGGTGTGTCTCGATATGGCGACAAAGAAAAAGGTGTCATGTGACACTGTGTCAACCTGACTGCCACGAGAAATCTCGGAATATCATTGATTAGACCGAAAATTATTTTTATGTGTTTTTTTGGTGAAACTTTATGTTCTCGTGAACTCGAAATTAAACAAGATATAGTTCTACCTATCATACTTTGGTTGTGCAACCCGTCCTCTTGGTAGAACGTTGCATTTTGACGTATACTTTACATAAGGCCAAAAATTGTCATACTAGAAAATGGTAGCGGCTGGCAAAATTGACACACTCTCCCGTTTTCTGTTTTGGGTTCTCTGGTAGGTTAGGATAAGGGCGCTTTAGTACGACCGTTTCTTGACGTAGAGAAACTTTAGGAGGACGGGCTGGGTTGATTTTCAGTACATCAATTTATGTAAACGTCAACATTCGATGTAGATGTCAACATTTAGCAGTCTCCCTGGTGTAGTGGTAAGACACTCGCCTGGCGTTCCGCGAGCGC
>NC_091194.1:16523322-16530822 GCF_040958095.1 Procambarus clarkii
ATATAACGAATGTTATCCGCACAGTTGTGAATTTTAACAATAAGTGGAAGTTTACGACTTCAGAATATATATATATATATATATATATATATATATATATATATATATATATATATATATATATATATATATATATATATATATATATATATATATATAATATATATATATGCGAACAAGCCTGAATGGTCCCCAGGACAATATGCAACTGAAAACTCACACCCCAGAAGTGACTCGAACCCATACTCCCAGGAGCAACGCAACTGGTATGTACAAGACGCCTTAATCCACTTGACCATCACGACCGGACAAAATGAGGTGATAGCCGAGGCTATTTGAACCACCCCACCGCCGGCACTCGGATAGTAATCTTGGGCATAGCAGTTTACCAAATCACCTCATTCTTTGGGGCACACGTGAGGAACACAAATGCGAACAAGCCTGAATGGTCCCCAGGACAATATGCAACTGAAAACTCACACCCCAGAAGTGACTCGAACCCATACTCCCAGGAGCAACGCAACTGGTATGTACAAGACGCCTTAATCCACTTGACCATCACGACCGGACAAAATGAGGTGATAGCCGAGGCTATTTGAACCACCCCACCGCCGGCACTCGGATAGTAATCTTGGGCATAGCATTTTACCAAATCACTTGTTCGCATTTGTGTTCCTCACGTGTGCCCCAGAGAATGAGGTGATTTGGTAAAATGCTATGCCCAAGATTACTATCCGAGTGCCGGCGGTGGGGTGGTTCAAATAGCCTCGGCTATCACCTCATTTTGTCCGGTCGTGATGGTCAAGTGGATTAAGGCGTCTTGTACATACCAGTTGCGTTGCTCCTGGGAGTATGGGTTCGAGTCACTTCTGGGGTGTGAGTTTTCAGTTGCATATTGTCCTGGGGACCATTCAGGCTTGTTCGCATTTGTGTTCCTCACGTGTGCCCCAAAGAATGAGGTGATTTGGTAAAATGCTATGCCCAAGATTACTATCCGAGTGCCGGCGGTGGGGTGGTTCAAATAGCCTCGGCTATCACCTCATTTTGTCCGGTCGTGATGGTCAAGTGGATTAAGGCGTCTTGTACATACCAGTTGCGTTGCTCCTGGGAGTATGGGTTCGAGTCACTTCTGGGGTGTGAGTTTTCAGTTGCATATTGTCCTGGGGACCATTCAGGCTTGTTCGCATTTGTGTTCCTCACGTGTGCCCCAAAGAATGAGGTGATTTGGTAAAATGCTATGCCCAAGATTACTATCCGAGTGCCGGCGGTGGGGTGGTTCAAATAGCCTCGGCTATCACCTCATTTTGTCCGGTCGTGATGGTCAAGTGGATTAAGGCGTCTTGTACATACCAGTTGCGTTGCTCCTGGGAGTATGGGTTCGAGTCACTTCTGGGGTGTGAATTTTCAGTTATATATATATATATATATATATATATATATATATATATATATATATATATATATATATATATATATATATATATAAGTGCTTTCCTAATAGTGAGAACGTGAATCTTATTAAGCCCCGTTTGTCTTTGTATACGTTAGTGAATAAAAATTCAATTGTATACGGCACACATAAATGCGATAAAGCACCTAAATTATTGGGATCATCTCAAAACTCTCCAAATGTACTCACTAGAAAGGAGACGAGAGAGATATCAAATAATATATACATGGAAAATACTGGAGGGCCAAGTCCCAAATCTACACAGTAAAATAACAACGTACTGGAGTGAACGATATGGAAAATAATGCAGAATAGAACCAGTGAAGAGCAGAGGTGCCATAGGCACAATCAGAGAACACTGTATAAACATCAGAGGTCCACGGTTGTTCAACACCCTCCCAGCGAGCATAAGAAATATTGCCGAAACAACCGTGGACATCTTCAAGAGAAAACTAGATAATTTTCTCCAAGGAGTGCCGGACCAACCGGGCTGTGGTGGGTGTATGGGCCTGCAGGCCGCTGCAAGCAACAGCCTGGTGGACCAAACTCTCACAAGTCAAGCCTGGCCTCGGGCCGGGCTTGGGGAGTAGAAGAACTCCCAGAACCCCATCAACCAGGTATCAAGCAGGTATATCCAAGTTGGATTTTTATTTATCAAGCATAATAACTGAGAAAAATTTTCCGTGTATAAATGCAGGTGTGGATGTTTTTCACCGTGTGAGGCGGTGTTTTTGTTCTGTGAGGCGGTGTTTTTGTTCCGTGATGCGGTGTTTTTGTTGGTGGTGAGAGAGCGGGCACCTGCTGTTACTACCACTGGTCCGGTAGGTGCTGGCAGCAAGTTTATAATGAAAAGTATTCTCGCTGTAACAAGATTTACAAGATCAACCAGCAACCTCTCCTCTTACAAATTACGTCAGAATTTGGCCGTTTGCCCGTATGGCCGAAAATGAACGTAATTTGAAGATGAAAAATAATTGAAAATAAATTTTGGATTTTTTTTTTCAATACAGCAAGTTACGGGTCCTCTGGTAGGTTAGGATGGCAGAAAGTTCTCCTAAGGTTTCAATGTCATGAAAGTCGTTAATTGAAAGTTTCCTCTCCTAACCTAACCGAGTAAGCCAGAGGACTCAAAACAGAAAATGGGACAATACATCACTTTCGTGAGCCGATTTCATTTCAAATTACGTCCATTTTTGGCCATAGCGCGCATGTGAGTGAAAGGCGACGTAATTTTAAGAGGACAGGTTGTATAAGTATTGTTATATTCCTATAATAATCTCAATAATTATTGAGATTCTTTATTTTTTAAACTAGATGATGATTTTTTTAATTTAGAGCAGCAGTTTAATTCTTTCTTCTCTAAAGAAATTTAATTCTTTGTTTTTCTTATATTTATTTTATTTCTAAAATTAGCAAAATATATTAATTTTGCTATATTAACCATTAATATTAATAAAGAATATTAATACAAAATAATAGTTTATTTGACTTTATATGATAATTACATGTGTAGAACACATGCGTGAAGCACACAGTTGTGGACCATACACTTGTTGAGAATATATATATGTAAAGCATAAACATGTGTGTGCGTGGTATACATTGGTCTCAACAATGATTAAGCAGCTATTTACGAAACCTGTACATCTTCTAACAATCCTGGCGGCTTTGTCTACGTTTATTAAACAGTTTACGAGCATCACAACTTCACAACTCAAGGTTATATTACTGTTATAAACAACTTCGTAGTAATTCGGAGCTCATAAACGTGTTCATAAGTGTAAACAAAGCCTCCATGATTGTCGAAAGATGTACAGGTTTCGTTAGTGATTACTTAAATGTTTTTCTGGTCCAGGTTACTGGCTAATTAAGACAGGCGAATAACGACAGCCAAGGTATAAATAGCATCAGTAACTCTCATCAACGAGTTATCTATGTAATTTGTTTTGTAAATGGTTATATCATCATCTAATACATTGATACAATACCCAATACTGTACCTAATACATTGTGAGTCGTTTCCACACGACCCAGATTGTCTGTTGGCAGGCCTGGGAGCTCTTCGGAGAATATGGTTCTCTCTACATTCTCGGTGTTTTTCTCCATATTCTCGGTGTTTTTCTCCATATTCTCGGCGTTTTTCTCCACATTATCGGCGTTTTTCTCCACATTATCGGTGTTTTTCTCCACATTATCGGTGTTTCTCTCCATATTCTCGGCGTTTTTCTCCACATTAACGGCGTTTTTCTCCACATTATCGGTGTTTTTCTCCACATTATCGGCGTTTTTCTCCACATTATCTGTGTTTTTCTCCACATTATCGGTGTTTTTCTCCACATTATCGGTGTTTTTCTTCATATTCTCGGTTTCTCTCTCCACATTCTCGGTGTTAAACGTTTACTTCACTCTGGACGTCCAAAGCTTGAGCTCTAGCAAGCTTTAAACTGTATACGCTACAGACGAGACTTACCACGTTAACATTAATTGCTTAAGTAAATATATTTACTAAGAAGCAATAATATTCTATATCAGGATAACGCTTAGAACGAACATTATACACATGTTGTATGAACATTATACACATGTTGTATGAACATTATACACATGTTGTATGAACATTATACACATGTTGTATGAACATTATACACATGTTGTATCAACATTATACACATGTTGTATGAACATTATACACATGTTGTATCAACATTATACACATGTATGAACATTATACACATGTTGTATCAACATTATACACATGTATGAACATTATACACATGTTGTATGACCATTATACACGCGTTGCACGAACATTATACATATACTGTACAAACATTATACATGTACCAGCTGCCCTTGCCTGGTTGATGAAGTACTTCATAATATTATAAAATAATGTTGATAAAGCCTAAAAGCCCGAGGGTTTACAATATAAATCTTTTCTTACCATATAATAAACACAGTCCTTAGACCAACTCGTGTAAATTTAAATTTTGCCCCGAGGGGCGAGTTTATTGGGCAGCGCCACTCATCTTGTGAGTGAACATACCGCCATAGCAGCATGTACAACACTCCCCAATAGGAAGAAAACCCGCTGGGTTGTTCATAAACCCACTTTATTACCTACAACTCCCAAGTGTACCTTAACACCCCACACAGTATACGTTTCTTTATCGATTCAACTGTATATTCAACTCAGGGATGTCGATGAGGGCGGCCATGACGAGGTAGAAGATGAGGAAGAGCGCCGTGAGGACTGGACACAGGAACCGGCACAGGAGGTTGAGAGAGGTGGCCAGCGCCGCCCGTCGGGCAGCCAAGACCTTGCGGGCGCCGCTGGTGTAAGGGCCCACGCCCAGCACGCAGGCCGGGGCGCACTTCTGTAGAGGCAGGGGGGAGAGCTCTCAGTCAGGACAGTGGGCGAGGCACGGGCAGACAGGTAGACACGTACAGACAGGCAGACAGGCACCAACCCACTCTCGCACAAGCAGGTAGACATATAGACAAACAGGCAGACACACAGATAAATAGGGAGAGTAAAATGATGGAGTTACAGCAGTAGATGAATAGATACACAAACAAGAAATACACACAGAAAATACATAATCACTGAGAAAGGCAAAAACAGAGCTGAAAAGAAGCTGATCCAGCGAAATATTGCTTGAGAAAGTAAACAGAGGCACACATTAAAACAACTATGCTTACAAATAAATATATCAGTAGATGAAGATGGGAAAGAAACACACGAATATCGCGAGGAAGAAATGGAAAATAACAAATGAGAATACAAAATAACAGCGAAAAAATATATATTTCTAACACGCTAACATGAAGTAAGACCGGTGTTTGTTAGCTATTTTCATGAAGTTGTTCTGTGTTGCTTGACTAAGTTGTATCTGTATTTCCGCGTCTGGCCCTCTCCCCTCACTTGAGTCTGTCCCCTCACCTGACACTGTTCCCCCTCACCTGACACTGTTCCCCCTCACCTGACACTGTTCCCCCCTCACCTTGCACTGTTCCCCTCACCTTGCATTGTTTCCCCCCTCACCTGACACTGTTCCTCCTCACCTGACACTGTTCCCCCTCACCTGACACTGTTCCCCCCTCACCTTGCACTGCCCCCCCTCACCTTGCACTGTTCCCCTCACCTTGCATTGTTTCCCCCTCACCTGACACTGTTCCCCCTCACCTGACACTGTTCCCCCTCACCTGACACTGTTCCCCCCTCACCTTGTACTGTTCCCCTCACCTTGCATTGTTTCCCCCTCACCTTGCACCAGTTGAGGAAGGCGACGGTGACCACCACCAGGAAGAGACTGATGATGCAGTAAACAAACCAGATGTCGACCAGCTTGAGATAAGCAGTCTGGGGGATGCTGGCGCTCGTCTGTTGGGATGAAGGAAGCTCAGGGAAGGAAGGATGGAGGGAACCCACAAACATGGCACTAGTGCAGGTGTGATGCACACACAGTGTAACATCCCACCTCATCACTCCACCCAGATCAATCACAAATTCCATCCTCTGGTAAACCAAATACTATTTGTAAAGATGAATATTATAAAGACTATATTCAATAATGCGGATATAACTATGAATAAGCAGGTTAAGTTGCATGAATGGTGGATGAAACTACAGTCATAAATTATTGCAATAATGGAGACAAAACTGACAAGTGTAACAGTAATCACGATCTTTCTGGGGGGGGGGGGGTTCTAAATCACGAGGAAACATAGACATAAAGGGGGACTAGGAGGAGGTGTGACTGCGTCGGCACTAACACAGATGATTGGGAAAATAACAGTGACAGACACAACCATTATAAAGAACTACATAATATGATATGGGTATTGGTAATCTACATCTTCCCAGTAAATACCAAAAAGCCCGTGGAGGAATATGATAAAAGCAACAAAAGCTGCCTGAAAGTATAGGACAAGGCAGTGCGAGGAGAGGACCCCAACAACACGAAGAGAAGAGGACCCCCAGTAAGAAGAAGAAGAGATGACCCACCAACAAAAAGGAGAGGATCCACCAGCAAGAAGAAGAAGAGAGAACCCACCAGCAAGAAGAAGAAGAGAGGACCCACCAGCAAGAAGAAGAAGAGAGGACCCACCAGCAAGAAGAAGAAGAGAGAACCCACCAGCAAGAAGAAGAAGAGAGGACCCACCAGCAAGAAGAAGAAGAGAGGGCCCACCAGCAAGAAGAAGAAGAGAGGACCCACCAGCAAGAAGAAGAAGAGAGGACCCACCAGCAAGAAGAAGAAGAGAGAACCCACCAGCAAGAAGAAGAAGAGAGGACCCACCAGCAAGAAGAAGAAGAGAGGGCCCACCAGCAAGAAGAAGAAGAGAGGGCCCACCAGCAAGAAGAAGAAGAGAGGGCCCACCAGCAAGAAGAAGAAGAAAGGACCTACCAGCAAGAAGAAAAAAAGAACCCACCAGCAAGAAGAAGAAGAGAGGACCCACCAGCAAGGAGAAGAAAAGAGGACCCACCAGCCAGAAGAAGAGAGGACCCACCAGGAAGAAGAAGTAGAGAGGTTCCACCAGCAAGAAGAAGAAGAGAGGACCCCACCAGCAAGAAGAAGAAGAAGAGAGGACCCACCAACCAGAAGAAGGGAGGACCCACCTGGAAGAAGAAGAAGAGAGGACCCAACAGCAAGAAGAGGAAGAGAGGACCCACCGGCAAGAAGAAGAGAGGACCCACCATGGTCAATAGGCCTCAATACCCCTCCAGAAACTGATAGACCTCAATAACCCTCCAGAGATGGATAGGCTTTAAGCCCAGCACTATAGTAAAGTGACGACGACAAACCTGAGTAAAAAAAGCAGCTTCTACGAGCAGAGCCGTGAGGGCGACCATGATCCTCTCGTTGAAGTCGTCGACGGGGAAGAAGAAGACGAGGTAGCCGATGACGACGATGATGAAGGTGGGGACGTAGGTGGAGGTGATGTAGAAGGTGGACAGGTTCTGGAAGGTCAGCTTCACCACCTGTCCGCTGTAGTTAGCCTGAGGGAAAGATGGGTTGCAATTCATTCAATAATACATAGAAAGCGTT
>NC_091194.1:16535822-16605822 GCF_040958095.1 Procambarus clarkii
CCAGCTCGCAGACAAAGTTGAAACCTGTGAGGTCGAAGGCCCGCACCGACAGCATCTGAACGTGAAGGGAAACATTGACGGGAGTAGATCGGTCCCTTCTAGGCGGAGGCGTCATTTTGTTGTATCCTTTGGGAAGAACCAAAAAACGGCAGCTGACTTCATCTGAACCATCTGGGCAGTTGACTTCCATGTTGCAGCGCTGATGTAAACGTATGCAGGTTCCATCGTCACAGGAGAACTGTTGATCCTTGCAAGATGTCATCCTTAGGGTGACATCACTCTCTCCACACACATCGTTGTTGATGCTCCACTGATTGAGGCCGGTGGGGTAGTGGGTCGGGGACTTCATGGTGAGCATCGCCGACACTGAAGACTTATCATAGCGAGTAATCTGCCAATACCCAAAGTTTCCAGCGTGAGTGTTGTTCTTGGAAATAAGATGTTTAGTGATCAAGGAGTAATAAGCGCCAATGAAAACAACTGTGTTGTTAACTTGTAGGAGGAAATACTTCCTATCAAATTCTGATTTCCCGCAGAGGCCCCTAATTCTGACGAAAGGTAGCTCTTCAAAATGGCAGGCTATGCACCGTTCCACAGTGCACGACCTGGGTACCCAATTTCCGTAGGCGAAAGGGAGTATACTCCGACTTCCTTTAAAGGTAACACACACTTCTGGTTCTTCAATAGGTAGACCACGATTCTGTTCGAAATTTGAGTAAGAGATAGGAGCGCGAGAAGCAAAGTGCTGCCAGTACTGCCCGCTTTCGTTGCCTTTAACTCCAAGCCAAATTGTATCGCCAACGCCGTCACTGCATCCAGCTGCATAAGGTGCTGCCAGAGTGAACAGGTTCGTGTTTTCTTGCCGATCAATCGGTACTTTGAGAGTCCCTCCAAGAATACGACAAAGCAGTTCCCCTTCTTGGAAGAGACGAGCTTCTGGAAAAATAAGATCAAAGGCCTCCTGTTGGTCACATACCAGATCAGAACCCACATGCTCAATCTCCACGTTGCTCACTTTGTAATCTTGTTCAATGTTGGAAAAGTCCAAGATGGGCACGGAGCTATTGTCTAGAACCTGGCAGGACGTGTAACTCTTCAGCTGATTTGTCGTGAGAATCTCGTCATAGACTCGCAGATCAACAAGAGAGCCTCGGAGGCTCTGGAACTCGTTGAAGCCTCCTCCAAGAGTGTCCTGCTCTTGGCCAATGTAAAGCTGCCCTCCACCGTGGACCATCAAGGCAGCTGCCGTCCCAGAGGTGTCGACGAGGCCCACCTGGATATGGCCATCTTGTACCACCTCGGTTGTGCGCCCAGGCAGATCCATAGCTGCGCAGAAAGACGACCAGACCCTCAACTTCACATGAACTCTCACATCCAAGGACCACTTGTGGTTGCAGCAAGTAAGCATCATCTCTTGTTTATCGTAGTTGAAACCTGAAAAATAGAACATATTAATGTGGGGATAAGACGCCTATGAATCATATTAACATGTGGATAAGGCTACTAGAAATCATATTAATGTGTAAATATTTTCCTGTTAGAACATGTTCACTGATTTTTCTCATGGGATATTCGTTAGAGAAATTGGTCTATAGTTAGAGCTTCCTTTGACAAAGAACGCTCGGTAATCTCAAACTCGCGATCTTGTTATTGTGAGTTCATTTAGCCCATTCAGCCAGTAAAACCATAGAAATTTAAGAAGTTGAAGATTGTCACCAAAGCAAGGTATTAATCGCAGCTGCTACCTTCGCATACACATGTGTCAAATACAAACTAAATCAATCTTTGGAGACACGTAAATAAGAGACTTCGAAAGTATTCGAAGAGTATTAGAAGAGTATTCGAAATTTATTCAAATTTATTCGAAATTTAATTCAAAATTAGATTCGAGAGTATTCGAAATTTCCTGTTGACATTCCACCCATCTTACCGACATAAAGTTCATTGTCATAGTTCTCCTTGGCGTAGGAGATAACGACGATCTCCTGACGGGCCTGGAGGAGATGCATCCTGAAGCAGATGGTGAGCTGGCGGAGGTCGGGTACTTCTCCCAGGTACTTGAGATGGGTGTTGATGCTGGCAGGACCATCTCCCTGGAAGGTCAGCATCCTCGCTCTCCATTCATCTTCAAGTCAACAATTTTGTGAGAAACAGTACCTTAAGGTACTGTTGATAGTTATATTGTCAATAATGTACATACATACACACACATAATATATTCATATACTGTATACATAATAATTTCATACGTAATACGTGGAGAGCAATGAATAACTGGAGCGCACTAAGGAGTGAAGTGAAGGAGGTGAACTTCATACATAGCTTCAAATACAGATATGACAGAGAATACAATATACAATACAGAAATACAGAGAATGGGCTCATGCAGGCTGACTGAAGGTCAAGTTGACAGTACAACAGCTGACTGAAGGTCAAGCTGACTGTACAACAGCTGACTGAAGGTCAAGCTGACTGTACAACAACTGACTGAAGGTCAAGCTGACTGTACAACAGCTGACTGTACAACAGCTGACTGTACAACAGCTGACTGTACAACAGCTGACTGAAGGTCAAAAAATGGCACCAAGGACCCAATGTTCAACTCACGAAAACACAAATAGGTGAGAACAATTAGATGAGCACATTCATCCACAAATACGTGTGTATTATTTCGTCTCGTTTAAACCAATTATTAAATAATTGACGGTGTTATTGTTTGTTTTCTTGCCCTAAAAATTGCATTGATAAAAAGTCTGCATTATCCCTAATACAAAGACATGTATTGTTGCATTTTCAATAATTGCTATATTTATTGGCTTCCTTTTATTTAGCTTTACTACACGATAAACAACGCAATATACTGTATTCTGAGGAAGAAGCGGGTCTGAGAGCGTCGTGGTACAGCTGCTTGAGTCATCAGGAGTAAAGGGAAGACAGACAGACACATAGACAGTGAAATAGACAGACGTACTGATAGGGAAGCATAGACACTCATACCTTGAAGGAGGGTGAGAGCGGAGGCGTGCAGGACAGCGCCCACCAGGAGGAGCAGTAGGGTGGTGGGTGTCGGGAGTAAGGTCCACCCACCGCCCACTGTGTCTCCGTCCGTCCACCGCGCGGGCGGCCTCCGCTGCCCTCGATGGTGCGCACTGCGCACCTCTGCACCTCTCCTGCTACTGCTGCTTGTCTTGCTACCGTTACTTGTGCTACTACTACCTTCGCTACTTGTGTTCCTGCTACTGCTGCTACTTAAGAAAACCCTACAACTTATGGTACTACTGTACGTTTCTGTGCTGTCTTTCCATCCTTCTCTCTCTCCTTCCTCTCCTATTTCCTTCTTTGTGTCCTTTTCTTTCTTCATATTCACGCCTTCCAACATCTTCCTAGTCCCTTCTTCATCTCCCATTCGCGTCCTTGATTCTTTCAAAGCTTCCCTTCCTGGTCGCATCGTCTTCCCTTCCTGTGGTGGTGGCGAGGCGGTGTGGTGTGGTGGTGGCGAGGCGGTGTGGTGTGGTGGTGGCGAGGCGGTGTGGTGTGGTGGTGGCGAGGCAGGACTCTGGGGTGTGGTGTGGTGTGGTGGTGGCGAGGCAGGACTCTGGGGTGTGGTGGTGTGTGGTGGTGGCGAGGCAGGACTCTGGGGTGTAGTATGGTGTGGTGGCGAGGCAGGACTCTGGGGTGTGGTGGTGTGTGGTGGTGGCGAGGCAGGACTCTGGGGTGTGGTGGTGTGTGGTGGTGGCGAGGCAGGACTCTGGGGTGTGGTGTGGTGTGGTGGTGGCGAGGCAGGACTCTGGAGTGTGGTGGTGTGTGGTGGTGGCGAGGCAGGACTCTGGGGTGTAGTGTGGTGTGGTGGTGGCGAGGCAGGACTCTGGGGTGTGGTGTGGTGTGGTGGCGGCGAGGCAGGACGCCCCTCGCCACCACCCGGCCAGGCGCCACCAGGCACCACCCGGCGCGCCATCCCTGCTGAGTGAAAGTGATGGTAAATATAAAACTATTACAAGAATTATGACAATAAAATAATACAACCATATATGGTGTTAGTATGAACATTTGAACCAGTCGTGCGCCCAGATTGAGGTAAATTACGTTTGAGTAGTCTGCAGTGTTAGATTTAGATTTAGATTTTTTATTCAGGTAAAGGTACATACATTGAAGATGACCTACAAACATAATGTTGGATTTAAAAATAGAGCTAGTACATACAATACCTAAAGCCACTAATACGCACAGCGTTTCGGGCAAGGTGTGGGGAAACAAATACTTGACGCCAAAAAGGAAGGGGGGGGGGGGTAGAATGGCAGAAAATAGCAATTTGATTTGTAGAGCATTTCTAGTTTGATTAAGTCGTACTCCTGGAATATCAAAATAGGGATTGATATTCTGGTTTCTGGTGTGGTGCCCATGGGTTCTATTACAATCTTCTAGGAAGCTTTTAAGGTCAAGATTGACATTGCAGTTCAGAGTTTTAAATATATGGAGTACACATGAGAGGATGTGCAGTGACTTAATATCTCATATATTCAGAGATTTGAGTAAGGGTACCGAGTGATGTCTGGGGCCAGAGTTAGATATTGTTCTAATAGCAGCTTTGTGTTGAGTAATTAGAGGACGTAAATGATTTTGGGTTATTTTGAGGTTATCTTGAGATGATTTCGGGGCTTTTAGTGTCCCCGCGGCCCGGTCCTCGACTAGGCCTCCACCCCCAGGAAGCAGCCCGTGACAGCTGACTAACACCCAGGTACCTATTTTACTGCTAGGTAACAGGGGCATAGGGTGAAAGAAACTGCCCATTGTTTCTCGCCAGCGCCCGGGATCGAACCCGGGACCACAGGATCACAAGTCCAGTGTGCTGTCCGCTCGGTCGACCGGGTAGTAGAACCCTAAGCATAAATACCATAGTTGAGATAAGGATAGTTGAGAGAGTAATAGTGTGTCACCAGGCCAGGGCGAGGAACAAAATATCTGATCTTAGAAAGAATGCCAATAGTTTTAGAAACTTTTTTGCTATATTTAGAATGTGTCCCTGGAAATTCAGCTTGTTATCGACGAGGACACCAAGGAATTTACCATCAACTTTGTTACTAATTTGGATATTGTTTATTCTTTAATTTCATTTGAGGATTTATTACCAAACAAAATATAGAAGTTTTGTCAATGTTAAGGGTGAGTTTGTTAGCAGTTAGCCAAAGATGGACTTTATTTAGTTCAGTATTCACTGTGATATTTAGAGCAAGAGGGTCAGGACTAGAGAAAGTGAATGTTGTGTTATCAGCAAATAAGATTGGTTTGAGGTGTTGAGAGGCATTTGGAAGGTCATTAATGTAGATGAGAAAGAGGAGAGGGTCAAGTATGCTGCCCTGAGGAACACCAATGTTGATGGGTATGGTGGGAGAAATTGAATTATTCACAGAAACATACTGGAGCCTGTCAGTAAGGTAAGACTGAAGGTATTGCAGGGAGTGACCTCTGACTCCATAATGATGTAATTTTAGAAGAAGGTTTTGGTGGTTGACAGTGTCAAAAGCCTTACGCAGGTCCACAAATAACCCAACAGGAAACTCATTTTTATCAAGAGCTCAAGTTAATCATACTAATCAGTGCATCGTTAGTGCTTTTTTTGGGGTCTGAAACCATATTGGCAAGAGCTAAGTATATTGTGTTTAACTAGATAAGAGTAAAGCTGCTTGTAGATTAGCGTTTCAAATATTTTTGACAAGTTTGGCAGAATTGATATAGGTCTGTAATTGTTGACATCAGTGAGATCACCACATTTATGGAATGGGGTTACTTTCGTTTTTTTAGAATATCCGGAAAGATTTGGAGTTCAAGTGATTTGTTGAAGAGCAATGCAATGGCAGGAGCTAGAAATCTGGAGTTTTTTTTTTTGTAAATTAGAGATGGTATCTCATCTAGAGCACTTGACTTAGTTGTAAGGGAAAGGATTATCTCATTAACATCAGTGGAATTAGCGGGAGTTGCTGAAATAATGCATTTGGTCGGGGACAGGCAGCCTGGGTATGTGTATACCGTTGGCTTATCTGGAGGTCCCCCGTAAAGGTGGAACTACTGACCTTCCCCAGGATGCCACGACAGTTGACTAATTCCCAGGTACATGGGAGTTGCTAGGTGCTAGGTAAATAGAGCCATTAGGTGAAAGAAAACGTGGCCAGCCATATCTATCCCGCCCGAGCTTTAAACTCGGCCATCCAGATTGTGAGCCAAAAGTGGCAATAGCACAACGTCGAAATAATCTTAACAATCCCCCATGTAGTTGAGTGTCCTCTGACACTGCTAACACTCTACTCAACTGTGATATATTTTGCTAGCGAGGTGGTTAACCCGGGGAACACAGCCGCGACTCCCTGCAGTGTTCCAGGCGCTGGTGCTGGGAGTGTCACTCAGTTGGGGTCCGTATAAATAGTAGCTACCGGGCATGGGACAATAGTCATGGTGAGAAAGAGAAGTATCTCGTGCCACAGCACCTGCTGAACTGACTCGAACCCAGACCGCCAGGAACACAATAGCCTCGGCTATCATCGTCTTGTGTATGGTCACTGATGGTCGAGTGGTTTAAGGTACCATGTACACCAGTTGCATTGTGCTCCTGACGGTCTGGGTTCCAGTCACTTCTGGGGTGTGGAGTTTTCATATATATATATATATATATATATATATATATATATATATATATATATATATATATATATATATATATATATATATATATATATACATATATATATATATATATATATATATATATATATATATATATATATATATATATATATACACCAAGATGCTGGGTATACACCTCTCTCTGTATACTTCCCTCTATCGTCCACCAAACTGAATGTATTAATCAAAAAAATGTCCACGTGATTTTAAAGCTGGTAAACGTGATTTATAATACATTTATGTTTTATTATAGTTAATAAGACATCTGGCTGTTTTATCATGATATATAATTCACCTGGGTGCTTTATTATGATTTATTATGCATGTGAGTGCTTTATTATGAGTTATAATACATCCGGGTGCTTTATTATGATTTATAATACATCCGGGTGTTTTATTATGATTTATGCCTCACTTAAGGAACGAAAATTTGTCGATGTAACATTTTAAATTGTCTGTAATTACTTAATTACTTACTCACAATTATCTATGTGTATTTCAAGATTGCCTGAATATAACTATAATGAAATACATGAAGTAATTTGTGAATCGTGATGCAATCATTTATCTGGGGTCATGTCAGCTGGCTGACTGGGGTCATGTCAGCTGGCTGGGGCCATGTCAGCTGGCTGGGGTCATGTCAGCTGGCTGACTGGGGCCATGTCAGCTGGCTGGGGCCATGTCAGCTGGCTGGGGTCATGACAGCTGGCTGGCGTCATGACAGCTGGCTGGCGTCATGACAGCTGGCTGGGGTCATGTCAGCTGGCTGGGGTCATGACAGCTGGCTGGGGTCATGACAGTTGGCTGGCGTCATGACAGCTGGCTGGGGTCGTGAGAGCTGGCTGGGGTCATGTCAGCTGGCTGGGGTCATGTCAGCTGGCTGGGGTCATGTCAGCTGGCTGGGGTCATGAGAGCTGGCTGGGGTCATGTCAGCTGGCTGGGGTCATGTCAGCTGGCTGGGGTCATGAGAGCTGGCTGGGGTCATGTCAGCTGGCTGGGGTCATGTCAGCCGGCTGGGGTCATGTCAGCCGGCTGGGGTCATGTCAGCTGGCTGGGGTCATGTCAGCCGGCTGGGGTCATGTCAGCTGCCTGGGGTCATGACAGCTGGCTGGGATCATGACAGTTGGCTGGCGTCATGACAGCTGGCTGGGGTCGTGAGAGCTGGCTGGGGTCATGTCAGCCGGCTGGGGTCATGTCAGCTGGCTGGGGTCATGAGAGCTGGCTGGGGTCATGTCAGCTGGCTGGGGTCATGTCAGCTGGCTGGGGCCATGTCAGCTGGCTGGGGTCATGAGAGCTGGCTGGGGCCATGTCAGCTGGATGGGGTCATGTCAGCTGGCTGGGGTCATGTCAGCTGGCTGGGATCGTGAGAGCTGGCTGGGGCCATGTCAGCTGGCTGGCGTCATGACAGCTGGCTGGGGTCATGAGAGCTGGCTGGGGTCATGACAGCTGGCTGGCGTCATGACAGCTGGCTGGGGTCGTGAGAGCTGGCTGGGGTCATGTCAGCCGGCTGGGGTCATGTCAGCTGGCTGGCGTCATGACAGCTGGCTGGGGTCACGAGAGCTGGCTGGGGCCATGTCAGCTGGCTGGGGCCATGTCAGCTGGCTGGGATCGTGAGAGCTGGCTGGGGCCATGTCAGCTGGCTGGGATCGTGAGAGCTGGCTGGGGTCATGTCAGCTGGCTGGGATCGTGAGAGCTGGCTGGGGCCATGTCAGCTGGCTGGGAGCGTGAGAGCTGGCTGGGGTCATGTCAGCTGGCTGGCGTCATGTCAGCTGGCTGGGGTCATGAGAGCTGGCTGGGGTCATGTCAGCTGACTGGGGTCGGGTCAGGTATCTGGGGTGGATAGTGTCTGTGTATTGATAATGTTTGTGTATGTTATTGCCAATGTCTGTGTAATGGTGTATGTTTTTGATGGTGTATGTTTTTGATGGTGTATGCTTTTGATGGTGTATGTTTTTGATGGTGTATGTTTTTGATGGTGTATGTTTTTGATGGTGTATGTTTTTGATGGTGTATGTTTTTGATGGTGTATGTTTTTGATGGTGTATGTTTTTGATGGTGTATGATTTTGATGGTGTATGTTATTGATGGTGTATGTTTTTGATGGTGTATGTTTTTGATGGTGTATGTTATTGATGGTGTATGTTTTTGATGGTGTATGTTTTTGATGGTGTATGTTTTTGATGGTGTATGTTTTTGATGGTGTATGATTTTGATGGTGTATGTTATTGATAGTGTATGTTTTTGATGGTGTATGTTTTTGATGGTGTATGATTTTGATGGTGTATGTTATTGATAGTGTATGTTTTTGATGGTGTATGATTTTGATGGTGTATGTTTTTGATGGTGTATGATTTTGATGGTGTATGTTATTGATAGTGTATGTTTTTGATGGTGTATGTTATTGATAGTGTATGTTTTTGATGGTGTATGTTTTTGATGGTGTATGTTTTTGATGGTGTATGTTTTTGATGGTGTATGTTTTTGATGGTGTATGTTATTGATGGTGTATGTTTTTGATGGTGTATGTTTTTGATGGTGTATGTTATTGATGGTGTATGTTTTTGATGGTGTATGTTTTTGATGGTGTATGTTATTGATGGTGTATGTTTTTGATGGTGTATGTTATTGATGGTGTATGTTTTTGATGGTGTATGTTACTGTTGGTGTATGTGGATGTCGATGCTATCTCTGGCTGTCTGGGGAATTCTCCCTTTTCTTGTTACAATATATATCGATCCAAAAGGAATTCGAGGAGGAGTTGAGCACGCAACACAGCCTGGTGGATCACGTGCTGATGGCCACACTTCCGTGACGTGTAAACTTAGCGTTAATAGTTTTAATAAGAAAGATACGAAGATAAGTTGCAACTTAAGTGAACTGCCTTGCTTGTACTTGAGCACCAGCAGGGCCGGTGTCCCCCTGGTGGAGGAGGAGGGAAGCTTGCCAAGAAGGGTGGAATTATATTTTGATATTGAAAGATATCGTTGACACTCAAATCGTTTATCTATCTGTTTTCAATATACCGTTTCGCTGTAATTGACTAAATGATGAGTTGTTTAATTGGGTAGCAGGTAATTCCTATTGTTAAGCAGGTATACAAACACGCATACACACACACGCATACACCCACACGCATACACACACACACACATACACACACACACACACACACACACACACACACACACACACACACACACACACACACACACACACACACACACACACAGAAAGATCTAGGAGTTGATATCACACCAAACCTGTCTCCTGAAGCCCACATAAAAAGAATAACGTCTGCGGCATATGCGAGACAGGCTAACATCAGAACAGCGTTCAGGAACCTGTGTAAGGAATCATTCAGAATCTTGTACACCACACATGTAAGACCAATCCTGGAGTATGCGGCCCCAGCATGGAGGCCGTACCTTGTCAAGCACAAGACGAAGCTGGAAAAAGTCCAAAGGTATGCCACTAGACTAGTCCCAGAACTAAGAGGCATGAGTTATGAGGAAAGGCTGCGGGAAATGCATCTTACGACACTGGAAGACAGAAGAGTAAGGGGAGACATGATCACAACCTACAAAATCCTCAGAGGAATCGACCGGGTAAACAAAGATAAACTATTTAACACTGGTGGGACGCGAACAAGGGGACACAGGTGGAAACTGAGTACCCACATGAGCCACAGAGACGTTAGAAGGAACTTTTTCAGTGTCAGAGTAGTTAACGGATGGAATGCATTAGGCAGTGATGTGGTGGAGGCTGACTCCATACACAGTTTTAAATGTAGATATGATAGAGCCCAGTAGGCTCAGGAATCTGTACACCAGTTGATTGACAGTTGAGAGGCGGGACCAAAGAGCCAAAGCTCAACCCCCGCAAGCACAAATAGGTGAGTACAAATAGGTGAGTACACACACACACACTCCAAAGAGCCAGAGCTCAACCCCCGCAAGCACAACTTGGTAAGTACACACACACACACACACACACACACACACACACACACACACACACACACACACACACACACACACACACACACACACACACACACACACACACACACACACACACTCACACTCACACTCCAAAGTGCCAGAGCGCAACCCCCGCAAGCACAACTTGGTAAGTACACACACACACACTCACATGTGCACAAGGGCGCCAAGTAAAACCTCTTTATATAGCATACTTTTAGGCTAAGGAAACAAAAGAGCCGAGAAAATACGCGCAAGTTCTCCTTTGGGAAGAGAGCTGTAGAGGGAGGACGAAGGTAAGGGAGGAGCCGGTGGAGGGTAAACCCGTGGGTAACTTCCCAGCGTCACGTGACAGTCCTGAAGGTGTGCTCTTAGGCCTGGGAGAAGTGTGCACCTCATCGCTACTCTTTAAACACTCCCAAGTTAGTGATAAAACCTTGTGTTTCATGTACGGGTGCACGGGAGAGAGAGAGAGAGAGAGAGAGAGAGAGAGAGAGAGAGAGAGAGAGAGAGAGAGAGAGAGAGAGAGAGAGAGAGAGAGAGAGAGTGCTGTGTGTATTCACCTAGTTGTGCTTGGTCCCGCCTCTCAACTGTCCGTCAACTGGTTTACAGGTTCCTGAGCCTACTGGGCTCTATCATATCTACACTTGAAATTGTGTATGGAGTCTGCCTCTACCACATCACTTCCTAATGCATTTCACCTGTTAACTACTCTGACAAGAGAGTGTGTGTGTGTGTGTGTGTGTGTGTGTGTGTGTGTGTGTGTGTGTGTGTGTGTGTGTGTTCACCTAGTTGTATTCGCCTAGTTCTACTTTCGGGGGTTGAGCTCTGTTCTTTTGGCCCGCCTCTCAACTGTCAATCAGTTAACTGTTACTAACTACTAACTATTTTTTTAACCCCACCCCCACACACACCCAGAAAGCAGCCCGTAACAGCTGTCTAACTCAGTATTTTGTATCTATCATGTTTACCCCCCCCCTCCGCCCCTCTCTCATTTACCCCCTCATGTTTCTAGTGTCGTAAGATTTAGTTCCTTCCGTTTCTCTGTTCATAACCCATCTCTCGCATTTCTGGTACGAACCTCGTCGCAAACTTATGAACTTTTTCTAGTTTCTTTATGAGTTTATTTTGACGGGGGCTCCATGACGCGGCTGCATACTGTAGGACTGGTCTCACGTGGGCGGTGTACAGCGATCTAAATGCCTCCTTGTTTAGGTACCTGAATGATGTTCTAACTTTTGGTACCATAGAGTGAGATGCCTATGGAGTTAGGTTTGGTATTACGTCCACTCCCAGGTCTCATTCTCAAGGCGTTATAAGTAGGTAGTTTCCCTTCATTGTGTACTGACCCTTTGGTCTCCTGTCACCTAGTCCCATTTCCATCACTTTACACTTACTCGTATTAAACTCCAGTAGCCATTTCTCCTACCATTTCTGCACCTTGCTCAAGTCGTCTTAGAGGCATCCAACAAGCCTCATCTGTTACAACTCGCGTTATTAATCTTACATCATCTCCAAACATCGACATATAAGGCTCAATTCCTGCAGATAGGTAACATTTATGTATATTAGAAATAGAACTGGTCCCAGCACCGATCCTTAAGGTACTCCACTCGTTACCGTTCACCAGTCTGACTTCTCGCCCCTGACTGTTACTCTCTGGCTCCTGTCTGTTAATTCCTTACCCATGTTAGTGCTTTTCCGCTTACCCTCGCCTGCCTCTCAAGTTTGAATAGCAGTCTTTTGTGCGATACTGAGTCAAAGGCTTTTTGGCAGTCCAGAAATATGCAGTCTACCCATCCTTCCCTGTTCTGCCTTATTCTTGGGAGCTGCTCAGGCTCGGTTGTGAACACTCCATGGAAACACACGTTCAGTATCTCGCAGATTTCCTTATCAGTTTCCTTATATGCCTCCACTCCCTTGGGAGAGGGCATATACGGAAGGGGCCCTTGGGAGCCGGTCGGCCGAGCGGACAAGCACGCTGGACTTGTGATCCTGTGGTTCTGGGTTTGATCCCAGGTGCCAGCGAGAAACAATGGGCAGAGTTTCTTTCACCCTATGCCCCTGTTACCTAGCAGTAAAATAGGTACCTGGGTGTTAGTCAGCTGTCACAGGCTGCTTCCTGGGGGTGGAGGCCTGGTCGAGGACCGGGCCGCGGGGACACTAAAGCCCCGAAATCATCTCAAGATAACCTTAAGATAACCTCCCGTTTTACGGTCATTTTCCTTCTTATATGACTATGTAGTAACTTTCGGTGTGCCTTTGCTTTGATAGCAATCTCATTCTCGTAATTTCTTTTCGATACTCTTTTTATATGTATGTAATTCAGTCCCAGCTCTGTTGCATCTATTCCTGTTTTCCTCTGACTTTTGACCTCTGTTCTTCTCCACTTCCTCCTGCTTTTTGTGTTTGCGTCTTGGAACTGTCTATTTAACCAGGGGTTATTTTTTTAAATTTTAAATTTTAAACGGTTTAAATTTTTTAAAACTGTTTAAACCGTTTAAATTTTTAAACGGCTTCTCTCCGTTTTTTTTTTACCCCTTATTGTTGGTATAAAACACTCTTCAGGTCCTTGCCTCTCCATTTCACTCGATCCATCATTTCGCGAGTTCGCGTGCTCACCTAAGATCCAATTCTTGGGTTCTGTAACCTAAGGCATCAAGTATTTGGTTCAACTACTAATGCAGCCTCTAGACTCTAGACTGTCTAGAGCCTAGTCTAGCTCAAACCATTGTCGTATGTGCTCTCCGAGCTATGGCTATAGGCATCCTCTAGCACCTCCTCCTGGTCGTCTCACTCCGGGTGTCTGTGATCCTATGAACGTGTATATCTTGGACACAATGGAAGGTCGTGGACGCTACAAAATATAATTCTAAACAAAAACAAACTTTTCAGGTATTTACGGCAATCTAAAACGAGTAAAGATTTACAACAAATATTTATTGCATCGCTAAAGCGAAATTGCGAAATTAAAGTCAAGTGTTTCTCAGGAGAAAGTGATAAAAAAATTTTGCACGGCGAATAGTTTCGTTTGAGCAGACGTTGCTGGTTGGCGGCGTCCACTGCATCTGTCTCAGCAGTCAGACGGTCAGTGTCCTCCCTTATCGTTCTTTCCATCTCAGCGAGGCCAATTACCTTCCAGTTTACATATTTCGGAAGCATTTTTGCACGGATCGTGAACTGGGATAATTGTAGTAGAAGTAGTAGTGGTAGTAGTAGTAGTAGTAGTAGTAGTAGTAGTAGTAGTAGTAGTAGTAGTAGTAGTAATAATAATAATAGTAGATAATATAGATGTACCAGTAACACATCAACAACAATAAGAATGATAGCAGTGACATCAACACAATGGTACTAAACACTTGTAAATAGTAACAATAAAAATATACGTGTTTAATTAATAATAATAATAATAATAATAATAATAATAATAATAATAATAGTTTATTTATACAAAATACTTTTGAAATAATTGTAAGATAATTCCGTGGAGTGCGCGTTAACACACAAAGGCAATTATAAAGCCATAATACCCACAGTGTTTCGGGTATAAATCTTTCTTGAATTATTGGAAGCCGCGGCGCTCCCTTGGTGCTACTTGTCATGATTTAAGGGGTCACTGCTCCCTGTGCTGCCCGTCCTCATAAGGCATCAAAACGTCAAGAAAACGGTAAAGAGTCCTTACCACTTTAATTATAATCTGACAGTTATAATTAATGATCTCCGGCAATTATAATCCGGAAGTGTATGCATAGTTAGGCATAGGAGTTTAGGCGTTTAGGTTCTGTTGGCGATTGTTTTTTACACACAGAGATCACACTAACGTGATGCATCAAATGAACAAATCCACAAGGGCCGTGACGAGGATTCGAACCTGCGTCCGGGAGCATCCCAGACACTGCCTTAATCGACTGAGCTACGACAGGGTAGAAGGCAGTGTCTGGGATGCTCCCGGACGCAGGTTCGAATCCTCGTCACGGCCCTTGTGGATTTGTTCGATTGTTTTTTGTTTGAAGTGCGTGGGTGAAACATGTACAGAGCTACGGGAGACATCTCCCGTCACGCAGGGTGCAGCCGCACCTCCACAGATCTCCAGTATCAGCTCTTGATACTGGTAGTGGCTCAAAAGGGCCACCACTTACGGGCTATTCATGCCCGTGCCACCTTTTGGGTGGCTTAATCTTCATCAATCAATCATGTACAGAGCTGAGATTTGAATACTGGACGTCAAACGAAGCACTGTTTGAGAAGTGTTCGAACGTCATCAGCTGCGTCGTGTGCTGTTGTTGTTGTTGATTTAGGGGCGACGACGATCGTGGGATCAGATGCGCCCCGGCGTACCCGTGAGGAGTTAATCGCGAAGCCCGGAAAGGTGAAACATCAAGCCTAATCACGAAACGAGTGACGCCAATCGCTGGAAACTAACAGTGCCTCGCAGCAGAGAAACACCGACAGGCAGATGATTGGGGAGCCCCAGGAGTGAGTCCCAGTAGTCCCTCAGGGTGACGAGCACCGGCCCCGCCCCACACAGAGAACACCAGATAGCAAAACCAAAACCTGGCCCCAACTAAAACACAAAAGTCATCCAGTGCCCCCCGACAGAGCAGAAGCCAGCCGCCCACCACGGCTGACGGCACACCAACTCCCGGCACCTCTCGGCCAAAACGGTGCCGGACAACGTTACCCCGCCGGAAGAACCAGCGAGAACACGTAAAAAAAAATCTAACAACCACCCCGTGACCCACGGTGATATCTGCGCCAGGCGTCGTACACACCGGACCGTTGAATAGGGATGCCAAACGGTAGTATCAAATCCAAATAACAAAACAGAACGTGATCCGGCGGCTCCCAGGTGGAGGAGGCGTCCAGACGTCCGCTCAGCGTCAAGGTTGAACCAGGAGTCCCCCGGCGTCGTGGGTAAAGTGTTTTCATTCATAAACATAAATAGGGAGTTTGGCGGCTGGATCAACGAGCATTTGGTCTGAGGACGGGTTGATATGTTAACGCTCTGTTGTTCTGGCATGTGCTGTTATGTGGTATGTTCCTTCTATGGTGTGCTGTTATGTGGTATGTTCTTCTATGGTGTGCTGTTCTGTGGTGTGCTGTTGTATGATGATGTGCTTATGTCATTTATATCAGCGTCAATTGCTTCCACTCAGGGCCGGGCCAAGGTATTCATAGACTAGTTTTTTTCTGAACACGCGACACCAGTCCCCCTTGTTGTGGTAATCATCGGGTGTTTGGTGAGGGGGACGGCTCTATGGTTTGGGGAGAGAGAGAGAGAGAGAGGGAGAGAGAGAGAGAGAGAGAGAGAGAGAGAGAGAGAGAGAGAGAGAGAGAGAGAGGTTTCCTCGCTACTGTTGTAGATAGGAAGTTTGACATATCGAGCACCTAGTTGCAACCCACAGCAGTTGCCTAACTCCCTGGTACCTATTTACTAATAAGTGAACAGAGGCATCAGGTGTAGCGAAACAGTTACCCCAAAATCTCACCCTATTACTATTTATTGTATTGTGATTCATTATAATGCAATAATGGACATAGCTGTTTTGTACTTCATAATGTATAATAATAATATACGTTATATTTATTTATTTTGTCTTGTGTAATTGGATAAAATAGACTCCAGATTTGTGAAAGAAAACATATATAATCTTCAAGATGAGTGATATAACCGGAGATGTGCGCCCAGCTTCTCCCAGCATGTTCCCCAAGTTTACTTTTGTCCTGGACAAAGTTCTGGACTAAAGTATACTGCCTGCTTGGTCAGTAGGCTGTTGTAGTGACCTTAATAACCATCCACAGGTTCATAGGCCTAAGCCCAGCCTAAAATTATACAAGCATTTATGAACAAAGTTTTTTTAATTTGAATACCAGTTTAAGCTTCCGTCCGCTGGGAACTTGGACCGAAGCCATCATCACAAAATATAAGCCAATCGTAATTGGTCTTCCGATATTAGAAGGTAATCACCCGGGAGTGTAGAGGATGAAGGCGCCTTTAAACAAAATGGGTGACGGGGACGGTACGTGACTGATAACTATCGTGGAAGTAAGTGTGCGCCTCAGTCATGCCACCAGTGGATCTAAACAAGAGACATCGTGCAACTCTCCCTTGTTGTCTGACGCTTGACTTTCTCTCACCCAGCTACTTTCTCCCTGGGAGTATATAGAGCGAGACTCCATACCCCGTCTCAGTGCATGTATAGTCAGAGAGGCGCAATGAAACCCTGTCATGCACAAATAAAAATACACTGAGAGGTGTATACCGTCTTCGGAAGTGACAGGTTGGTGCAGACAGCAAGTCACAATACCGGGGCTGATAATTAGTCACTCGTCCCACACATCTCAAAAATAAAGGACGTAGGTTCGAACCCTCGTCACGGCCCTTGTGGATTTTGTTCATGAAACGACGACGTTTCGGTCCGTATTGGACGACTTAGTAATGGTCTAGGATATTACTAACTTTCTTTCCAGATGTGTGGGACGGGTGTGTGGTGTATGGGACGTGTGTGTGTTGTGTGAGACAGGTGTGTGATGTGTCGGACGGGTGTGTGATGTGTGGGACGGGTGTGTGGTGTGTGGGACGGGTGTGTGATGTGTGGGACGGGTGTGTGTTGTGTGGGACGGGTATGTGGTGTGTGGGACGGGGGTGTGTTGTGTGGGACGGGGGTGTGTTGTGTGGGACGGGTATGTGGTGTGTGGGACGGGGGTGTGTTGTGTGGAACGGGTGTGTGGTGTGTGGGACGGGTGTGTGGTGTGTGGGACGGGTATCAGATGCCTCATCTTCGAAAATTATGCCTCGTCTGTTACGTCATCATTTGTGTTCTTCACGCACTAGTTGTGTTATAATACTAGCATTAGTTGACCCAATGATACTAGGAGTTCAGCTTCTAGTACCACTGAACTAGAGAGTGTCACGTGGGCGATTTATTAGTGGTGTTTTATCTGCTTTGTTATTCCTGTATTTGATGGATTAGTATTCTTGTTTGTGCTTTGTTAGCGATATTTTTGTTTGAGTGTTTGTCTTTAACAGGAAACCTGTTTTGTCGAAAACCGGAAAACCGCCCGAGTGTGTAACTAACAGACTGATGAGGTAGTCAGTAGCCAACAGAATCCCTCCTGTTATAGCCAACAGAGCCTCCCTTAACGTAGCGCCAAAAGAAACTCATCTATGTAAAGCCTCAGAGACTCACCTGTGTGTGGCTAACAGTCTTTTCCAGGTGTGGATAACAGTCTCCTCCAGGTGTAGCCAATAGAGTCTGCTCCAAGAAGGTTCAACAGAGTCTTCTTCAGGTGTACCCAACAGAGTCTCCTCCAAGTATAGTCAACAGAGTGTCCGCCAGGTGTAGCCAAGAGAGAGACTCCTCAGTGTGTAGCCGGTTGTACCTTACTTCCCTGGCTTCGTGTCAGTCACTGAACGTCAATAATAATTGTCCCAGGCGGGTAACAGTGTCCTGTCTCAGCGCCGCCCCGTCCACAACACTCCGCCCACTCCCACACTCGCCCGTGTTGGTTTACACTCCACCTTCATTTGTACCAAAACATTTGAATCCGATTCCCGGGTAGAGCGAGACGTTTGAATACGTCTCCTTACACCTGAGACCTCTGTTCACCTACCAGTAAATAGGTACCTGGGAGTTAGGCAACTGTTGTGAGTGAGTTTCATCCAGTGGAACTCCTGTCGCTAGTTAAGGGGACCTTATCAAGTAAGTCTAGTTCAACTAGCAGTAAACTGGTACAAGAGAACAAATTGGGGGTCTTCTTGTTCATATAAGTATATTATTAACTACCTACTGACAGAAGATAGAGGTGACAGTATGCTACAAGAGCAAGAACACCGCTAACTGTTCATGAAGAACTCTCCCGACACCGAGTGAAACGTCGTGAAAGAGACGAATGTCGTCTATGCCTTCACGTGCCCATTTGAGGACTGTCAGTCCCAACGATCTCAATATATAGGCAAGACAACAGCAGCTCTGTCAAGGCAGCCTGACACTGCACAAACAGCAAGACCCCATCAGGGAACATGTAGTCTCTCCACACAACCAGACCATCACCAGAGATATCCTCACAAACCACACTAAAATAATCGACAGATAAAACGACAAAAGAAGATTGAACATCGACGAAGCACTACACATCAAACACCCCCGACCAACTATCAACACCCAGCAACCCCTGGCTACACTCTACCATCTTCCAAACCCAGACGGAACACCCAACACCCTGCACTAGTCACCATTACAACACACGAGATGGGTCAGCTGGAGTGGATCTGTTGACCTACCTGACACTTACCTCTCCTCGGTTATATTCACTGTCCATGGAGGACAGAAGAAAATGTATATATTCTGGTTAGCATTGTAAACGTGTGGCCACGTCTGTGGTAGAAAATAATAATTATAATAAAAAAAACTCTAACTTTAAAAATGTTGACAAGGGTCAACGAAACGCATCTCTTATAGCGTCAGGCCATATTAAAACTGTAAAATGATCTATGGAATAATAAATTTTTCAACTTTAATATAGAGTGAAGAAGAACATGTTGATGAGATAGTGAAGAGAGCCTCGGAAAAAACTCTTGTTGATGTTGTATGTCAGATAACCTTGAAACAAATAAAAACAAGAATCAAGATGATCCAAGAGGGTGAAGAAATGGTAAAGAGAGTGGCAATGGTGGACAGTAGTAACACACTTAAGAATTATTCAATAATAAATACACATTCGTCCTTCACCTATGGTAGAGGAAAGTCTACTTGGAAGGATTCAATATACATGAGATTAAGATTAGGATACAAATATATCTGGCAATATGGTATTGATGTCAGCGAAAAAGATAAGGAGCGTAAATTATGTATTATGCCGCACGCCCACACCTTAGAACATTATGTATTAGAGTGTCAACTTATTGATAACTATAGAAATAAGGAAATAAATAGTGTACCACATCAAGTTGTTTGGATGTGTGATAATGGTATGATAGACAGTATACTTAGGAGCTACAAAAATTTTGCCCCAAGAGTGTAACACTTATATGCTGTGCTCACTATATTAACCTGCAATGTTAAATGGGATTCTTGTATTGTGATTTGTGTATTTGTACTCACTGAATTTGTGCGCCCCTTGAGGGACTTGAAGTAGAGGGGGGGGGGGTAGAAATAGCCTAAGCTACTCTATCCATTTGAGATGTATTTTTTTTCTTGTCTCAACAAACATACTTGAACTTGAACTTGAACTTGAAGAACATAAGAAATGTGGAGAAAATTCGTGTTAGAACCATTAGTTTTCCAACTCGTCCTCAGTCTATGTTCATTCCATCCAGCAGTCGACCCCAAAGACGCATTCATAAATTTTAACATGCTGTTCATTCAGAATAATAATTTTCTCAAATATAAATTAATATTATTATATATTAGCATACTGTGCATATATAGGTATTGGTTACGTTAGGTGTTGACCAAACCACACACTAGAAAGTGAAGGGACGACAACGTTTCGGTCCGTCCTGGACCATTCTCAAGTCGAGTGTTAGGTTACGTGTTTAGGGTCTTTAGGCGGTTATTTGTATTGAAATTGAAGTAAGTTTATTGAGGTAAAATACACCCAAAGGGATGAGGTAGCTCAAGCTATTCTCACCCCGTTCTTATTTGTATTTGTAGTACGTTGCTGAAGCAACCACAGGGTTGTGGTTCGAACAATAGTCGTATAATAATAATTTATTTATGTAAAAGTACATATATACAAAATTAGTTACAAGGAGAATGTTGGATCTCTAGCTAGAGCTGGTACATACTTTGCCTAAAGCCACTAGTACGCTCAGCGTTTCCGGCAACTCATCAGTTGTGAGTCGGGTGTAAACCGTTTTTCATTATAAACAGGTGGTTTGGCGGGTATATGAAATGGACTTTGGCCTTTATTTATGAGGACAGGCTGACTTTGGCCTTTGTTTATGATGACGGGCTGACTTTGGCCTTTGTTTATGATGACGGGCTGACTTTGGCCTTTGTTTATGAGGACGGGCTGACTTTGGCCTTTGTTTATGATGACGGGCTAACTTTAGCCTTTGTTTATGAGGACGGGCTGACTTTGGCGTTTGTTTATGATGACGGGCTGACTTTGGCCTTTGTTTATGAGGACAGGCTGACTTTGGCCTTTGTTTATGATGACGGGCTGACTTTGGCCTTTGTTTATGAGGACGGGCTGACTTTGGCCTTTGTTTATGATGACGGGCTGACTTTAGCCTTTGTTTATGAGGACGGGCTGACTTTGGCCATTGTTTATGATGACGGGCTGACTTTGGCCTTTGTTTATGAGGACGGGCTAACTTTGGCCTTTGTTTATGAGGACGGGCTGACTTTAGCCTTTGTTTATGAGGACGGGCTGACTTTGGCCTTTGTTTATGAGGACGGGCTGACTTTGGCCTTTGTTTATGATGACGGGCTGACTTTGGCCTTTGTTTATGATGACGGGCTGACTTTGGCCTTTGTTTATGATGACGGGCTGACTTTGGCCTTTGTTTATGATGACGGGCTGCGGTAGTACAGTTGGGTTCGTTCTCGAATCACAATCGGGAATCCCGTGTTCAAATTCCGGGGTGGACAGAAACTGTTGGGCACGTTTCCTATCACCTAAAACATCTGTTCATCTATTAGTAAATAGATACCTGGGAGTTAGGTTGTGGAGCTGCATTCTGGGGGTGGGGTGGGGGGAACTTCGATATAAGCCTAATACCCAAGCTGCCTACCCCCGACAAAATAAAAGAATGAATTAATAAATCTCCCTTTTTGCCATAATCAATAAACATATGTCTACAAGAAAGATTGCCATATAAACAAATATAAATGCGATACTCTTTAATTAAGTTACATTTTAAAATTGACGACCATACCTTTTTTAAATTACTAGTGTTAGCCATTTAAAAAGGTTTTCTTTAGTGTTGACAAAAACAGAAAATGAAATATTTGGGTAGACTATTCTAAATAAAGGAGTCGGCGTAAACTTGTTGATCCCGTCAATAGTTGAAATTGAAATTGAAATTGAAATAAGTTTATTGAGGTTAAATACACACAAAGGGATGAGGTAGCTCAAGCTATTCTCACCCAATTCAGTACAACGTGTTAATATATACATAGACACACATCACAAATAAACATATTACCAAACATTCTGAGAGGTAAACATATACATTTCCTCCTTCACAAGTAGTATGGTATCAGACGTACACACAAATACCCTTCAATAGTTTGGCGGCAATAACATGATAAAATTAATATCCTTCCAAGTTTGCAGTAAATAAAGAGTAGGGTCTCGGTAGCACAGATAGGGTTCGTTCTGGACTTTCACTCGAGAATCCCAGGTTCGAATATTGGGAGGAACAGAAAAGGTTGAACGTTCCCTTTCATCTAATGTGTATGTTCACCTAGTCCTGAATAGGTACTCTGGAGTAACTCAACTGTTGTGGGGGTTACATCCTGGGTCCTGGGAAAGGGCAGTAGTTCGACCTTTGGTGGAGAGCGGGTCCTCGATGTAAGCCTAACGAATATATATACATACTGTTGTCCTCGACAAAAGTTTAGTTTAGTTCATTTATTATGCACCCCATACCCATCTTGTGGGCGGTAGTGGAAAGGGTTACAGAGGCACATAATGGGCTCAGGGACTGAACCCCACAATTCATTTAGCTAAGCAAGTTACCTCGACAAAACGAATAAATAATTATGACATTGGGTTATTAAATATAATTTTTTTATTATTAAACGTGACATTTTTTATGAATTTGAATAAAGCAGAAGAGTGTAAAGAGAAACTATATTTCTGGGTCAAGCGAAACTCAAACTCAGAATGGGAATAGAATTATTTCTTAAATTTTAAGTAAATTAGTTTTAAGTACTGCGAATAATTGTTAAATAACAAATAGATATATATATATATATATATATATATATATATATATATATATATATATATATATATATATATATATATATATATATATATATAAATCCGGATCAACATCTACCAAATTGTTTAGTATTTTAAAAGTTTCTATGAGATCCGCCTGTCATGCATGGTTTGAAGTGATGTTAGCGCTGTGGCCCTCAACCTTTCCTGATACGAGAGATGACTCAGCTCTGGAATGATTAATTTGTTTTATCCATTACAGTATTCTCTCATTTATTCCATGTGCCTGTATGGAATAATTCATACAGTCTTTCATGTAATAGTTTGAATACAGAGAGGGAGGATTTAAACAAAAAATCGGCTGATGCTAGCGGCCAGAATTATGTGATTCGTTTATAGGCTTTGGTCATCTGCGATCACCACCTGGCCGCTCTTGTAACGTAAACACTGGTGCGTCGCTTTAGTAAGAATGATTGAACTTCACATTACCTTTACACGTAATGATATTAATTTAGATTCTAGAAAACTGCATGATCATTGTTGAGGCTCTATGAGCAATGTTGCATTTCAGGCATGCAAGATTGCTCGGTTCTAATATAATCTTTCGTATTGGGTTTTTCTGATAATTATTTACTTACTCAAGATTGCAATATGGCATTTAAATGGTTATAAATTATCCATAAAATTGTTCAAAAGAGTTTATATATACTTGACTCGGAGTGCTTTGGAGTGTGTGATATTACATGAATGATGAGAGTTAGGACGAGAGATGCCATAATGTTCATGAAGACCATTCACTATGTTAGGCTAAATCTTTTGTCTGAACTCCAGGATCTTGTTGAATCACTTGTGACACAAAAGATTATTGATGTGTGTATTTGTGTGGGTGATTAAATATGTATGTGTATGTATATATGTATACGTATGTATATGTACATGTATGCGAACAAGCCTGAATGGTCCCCAGGACCATTCAGTATGCATGAGTACGTGTACATGTACAGTATCTATAACATTAATAGTTTTGTAACTAGCGTCAAAAGATTGTCATTTGCTTAGCTAAACGAACTAGAGGGTTCCGTTCTTGAACCGATTATGTGCCTCTGTAATCCTTTACACTACCGCCCACGGGATGGGTATGGGATGCATAATAAAGAAAACAAATTAATTGAACTCCAGGAGCACTATAGCACGTAAGAGCTGCTGATTCCCAGGGAGCAATAGGCCTCGGGGAGTTTTCTTCATTCTTTTGTTTTTGTAGTGGAATGATTGCATGGTAATCTTAAAGACTGATTATTCTTGCGAATATGGTATAGATATTAGTGGGCATAGATATCAGTGGATATATATATATATCTAAGTGAATATAGATATTAGTGCATATAGATATCAGTGGATATAGATATCAGAGGTTATATATATATCTAGATATAGATATCAGAGGTTATATATATATCTAGATATAGATATCAGAGGTTATATATATATCTAGATATAGATATCAGAGGTTATATATATATCTAGATATAGATATTAGTAGACATAAATATCAGAAGGTATAGATATCAATGAATATAGATATCATGCAGTGGCACCAACCCAAGCTCCTTAATATTTTAAAAGCCGCGGGGAAAGGTGTTGTAATTATGTGTTGGTAACATGCGACAAAATACAATTAATATTCACGTACTTATTATAATACGCAAAAAAACAAAGAAGTCATAGTATAATATTTACATTGGTAATATAGCCTGTGAAAAACCACAAATTAAGAAGCGTCAGGATAAATACTGAAACACCGGCGGATATATTTAAACACATATACTGTAATAGGTAAACTACTCAAAATGTTATCATGTATTGTACTTCAAACCCATTTGTAAAAGTTGTATATAAATAAGATATTTGTATGATTATGTGGATATTATTTGTGGATTAGAACGACTTGGCAACTATGGCTCCGGGGAGGGATGAAGCAACCAAGGAGATCTGGCAACTGTGGTTCCGTTGAATCCAGCTGGTGCGGATTTCGACCCCTTGGATACCTGTAGACACCACCGCCCTGCACGGCTCTCTTCCCGCACCCTCGTAAGTACCTCGTGTCTCTTCTCCTGTAATGGCTGGGATGTTCTCATATGATAGAGAGATGTAAAGTTTAAGTGTGCTCCGAGTTGTATAGTTTGGTGAAGAATGTGGTAATTAGTGTCGGTACGTCGATAGAGGCTTGTTTGACCCGGGTGAACGATGACTCACGCGGCCCGAATAACTGCGGTTTCTACGTCAGAGAGAAAATATGTAGCTGTATTTTTGTAGTATAGAAAGCTTTATATAATATGTATTGCTTTATATATGTTTTGTGTGGTGTTAGACCACGCGGGAGAGTAACATATGTCTGTCTAGAACTGACTTAATTAACTGCCCTCGCTGGAGAAACCTCGTTACAGTTCTCTAGTTTACAAAACTAAAGTTAATGGCAGTAACATTTTGCCTTAAGTTTGGTATATTTCGGTATTGTTCCCATTTTTGCTCTGATTTTGCAATGTCTACTTAATAGCCACACCCAGCTCACTGCATGTAACACCTCCCCCTTCATGTAACACCTCCCCTTCATGTAACACCTCCCCCTTCATGTAACACCTCCCCCTTCATGTAACACCTCCCTCTTCATGTAACACCTCCCTCTTCATGTAACACCTCCCTCTTCATGTAACACCTCCCCTTCATGTAACACCTCCCCTTCATGTAACACCTCCCCCTTCATGTAACACCTCCCCCTTCATGTAACACCTCCCCCTTCATGTAACACCTCCCTCTTCATGTAACACCTCCCTCTTCATGTAACACCTCCCTCTTCATGTAACACCTCCCACTTCATGTAACACCCCCACTTCATGTAACACCTCCCACTTCATGTAACACCTCCCACTTCATGTAACACCTCCCACTTCATGTAACACCTCCCACTTCATGTAACACCTCCCCCTTCATGTAACACCCCCCACTTCATGTAACACCTCCCACTTCATGTAACACCTCCCCCTTCATGTAACACCTCCCCCTTCATGTAACACCTCCCACTTCATGTAACACCTCCCACTTCATGTAACACCTCCCCCTTCATGTAACACCTCCCCCTTCATGTAACACCTCCCCCTTCATGTAACACCTCCCCCTTCATGTAACACCTCCCCTTCATGTAACACCTCACCCTTCATGTAACACCTCCCCCTTCATGTAACACCTCCCACTTCATGTAACACCTCCCCACTTCATGTAACACCCCCCACTTCATGTAACACCCCCCACTTCATGTAACACCTCCTACTTCATGTAACACCCCCCACCCCCTTCATGTAACACCTCCCCCTTAATGTAACACCTCCCCCTTCAGTCACTTCACCAAAGCTAGTCACGATATATATATATATATATATATATATATATATATATATATATATATATATATATATATATATATATAATATATATTTAATGCTTATATTAAAAGGGGAAAGTTACAGAAGTTATAAAGTTCAAATACAGTATCGTATCTATATTGTAGAAAAGCTACAAGAGGCATTCAACACGAAGCCCACTGTGTATCTGACATGCATGACTTGGAATAGATAAAAATATGCCCGACAGACCACAGGAACATTATCTAACATAGTGCACAGTTACAAACCCAACAAGATTTCAACTTAGATTCAACAGAGCAGAAGAAGTTGTTGAACACATGGGACAAAATCTTACTGAAGCGACCATGCGAGTCATAAATACTCATACTCCGCCCAAGTAAAACAGAAACAAGCAACACTTAGTGGGCCAGCCAGAGGCTTAGGGCCCACGCAGGAATATCCCTGAATAAAAAATAAAAAAATAGATAAAACAAGCTAAAGCCTATATAAATACTGTGAAAGAAGGGAAACTAATAAAGTGCCAACATGGTTTTAGTTAAAGAAAGCTTTAACTGACAAATCTGGAATTCTGGCAGGCACAATAACCAGGGGTCAGAATTCACGAAGCAGTTACGCAAACACTTACGAACCTATACATCTTTTGTCAATCTTTGGCGGCTTTGTTTACAATTATTAAACAGATAATGAGCTCCGAAGTACCAGGAAGCTGTTTATAACAATAACAACAGTTGACTGGGAAGTTTTCATGCTTGTAAACTGTTTAATAAATGTAACCAAAGCTGTCAATGATTGAGGAAAGATGTACACGTTCGTAAGTACTTGCGTAACTGCTTTGTGAACGCTCCAGAGGTAGAGAAGATAAGGGGGCCATTAATCACGTTTCCTATTTTGTCTAAGATACTGTACCGCTCAAAGGGTTCTATATTAACTTGCGTAATGTGGGATAACCTGAGGTGCTGTTATTGGGTAAGAGAATATATATCACAAGGCGGCAAGAATAGACATCTTCACGACCAAAGATCAGTCACTTAAAAAAATCTCCCACTTACGAGCTACTCATGCGCGTGCCACCTCTTGTGGCGGCTTAATATTCACTACGTGATTTAACAGAGGAATTCAAACTGTACATGTCGATATTCGCGGATGTATAATGATGAATACAGGAAGACTAGAGGAGGCTTCCAGAATACATTAGGAAGCCCTACCTTGATAATTAGAATGGGGGTAGAAATAGCCTAAGCTACTCTATCCCTTTGAGATGTATTTCTTTCTTATCTCAATAAACATACTTGAACTTGAACTTGATAATTAGAATATGTACTTAATAGTATTTAATCAGACACAAAAGTTCTGAGAATGGGATCAGGTTGGACGAGACGCCAAACACAATACATGAATGGACAATACATGAATTGACAATACAATACATGAACAATACACAATACATGAATTCTCTATTTGACTCGACATCGGAAGGTATTTTTTTTAATAAAAATCCTTCATATAGAATAGGGTTTTTAGTTTAATTTATTATGCACCCCATACCCATCTTGTGGGCGACGGTGGAAAGGGTTACTGAAGCATATAATCCTTTCCACCACCGCCCACAAGATGGGTATGGGATGCATAATAAATGAACTAAACTAAAAACCCTATGCTATATGAAGGATTTTAGAACAGGGTAACAACACATTTGGTGGATAATAAGAACATAATACCACAAAAGGGAGTACCTAGGCCTCATCAATTGCATGTTAACTATTTTAAGGGTTTGCTCGAAATATTGAGTTCTGTGGACATCGTACATGCAGGACAAACATATTAATTGTGACACTTGCTCTGAACATATGTCAGTTGCTTAATTTAGAAACTGTACTTGTGGTCGATCTCGAACCCATTTATGGTGTGATGACTTGTACTGAATTTTGTAACTAGCTCATCAAGATTGTAACTTGCTTAGCTAAATGAATTGTGGGGTTCAGTCCCTGAGCCCATTATGTGCTTCTGTAACCCTTTCCACTACCGCCCACACACATGAGACATCTCCCGTCACGCAGGGCGCAGTCGCACCTCCACAGATTTCCAGCATCATCTATTGATACTGGTAATGGCTCAAAAGGGTCACCACTTACGGGCTATTCATGCCCGGGCCACCTTTTGGGTGGCTTAATCTTCATCAATCAATCAATTACCGCCCCACAAGATGGGTATTGGGTGCATAATAAATAAGCTAAATTAAAGCATCGTACAAGTATTCGTGCATTTATATATGATTCATAATTTTCCTAAAACTAGGCAATAAAATAATTCGTAATCGTTGCCACATCACCAACACCATCTGTGTGTTCTAAAAGAGGAAACTAGTGCGATTGTCTCGTGCGAACTGTAATTAATTTTCTCCCTGTTTATATTTATCGCTAAACGTGATATCGGTCTGATTCGTAAAATGCACAATTATAATGAAGTCCCTAGTTAATTAATTTTTAATTTTAATAATTTCCTATTATTCTGTTTACATTGTGAAGTCTGGCAAGAATGTGATGACGTCATATGTCAACACACACACTAACACGTGTTGTCAGGCGGTCGCCAGGTGACTGCTTCTTAACGCTGCATTCAACACAGTTATTACCTCTGTATTATGACTCATGACCTATGGGAAGTATAGTTATGTAAACCGTAGGATTTTGGAGGTGTTGGGGTTCAATTTTGTTCACGTTTGAACGTCCGCGACATGTATTTTGAGCTTCTTGTAACTAGTATTGGCAGAGAAACCGTGCACTTTCAAGGAATGAATCCACTTTCCTATTTTATGTTGCCTGTAAGCAATGGTTAGGTAAAATGTTTCGGAATTGTTTCTTGTTTTCTGTTAAAACAAGTTAAACGGCCTCACTTGAGGCATTAGAGTTGGTGTAATAACTTTGAATGGCAATAAAATGACTTGATCCAAATACTCTTGATCTATATACTCTTCCACACCTTATATTGAGTGGACAATGTAAAGGTGGGGGGGGGATATCAGGAGAGTGCCAAGCCATAAGGACTATATAGCACTGGGAATGGATCAGGATAAGGATTTGGGGTGACGGGGTGAAAGGAATGGTGCCCGCTTGGACGGTCGGGGATTGAATGCTGACCTGCATAAAGCGAGACCGTCACTTCTGGGAGCTGGTGGCTGAGTGGACAGGACACTGTACGCGTGATCCAGTGGTCCTGGGTTCAATCCCAGGCGCTGGCGAGAAACAATGGGCAGAGTTTCTTTCACCCTGATGTCCCTGTTACCTAGCAGTAAATAGGTACGTGGGAGTTAGTCAGCTGTCAAGGGCTGCTTCCTGGGGGTGGAGGCCTGGTTGAGGACTCGGCCGCGGGGACACTAAGCCCCGAAATCATCTCAAGATAATCTCAAGATTTCAAGATAGTCACTCTACTGTCCAGCCAAAGTGGTTTAGAAATTAGGATTTTTTTTTAAAGGATTTTATTAATTTATTTTTACCTGATTTACTTAGGGCCACTAACACTAGTGGCCTTGACAAGGACAGGAAGTTGGTGGCTTGTTAAAAGTCCTCTCATTTGTCCTGATGATCTTTTCCAGTTTGACCTTAAAATTTAACAGAGTTTTAGGCATTTACGGCTTCGGTGGGTATGTGGTTTCATGGTTATATATAACCCTTTGGGTGAAGAAGCATCTCCTCTTCTCAGTCCTACATTGTGACTTGTTGAGCATGAAACCATTGCTCTTTGGTTGTGTTACATCCGACCTTTTGAAGAAATTTTCCGGATCAATATCTTCCAAATTCTTTAGTATTTTAAAAGTTCCAATGAACTTTTACCTCTCATGAACTTACCCTCTCATTCTTGGTTTGCAGTGTTGTTAGTCCTGTGGCCCTCAATCTTTCCTGATACGATAGTTGGCTTAGCTCTGGAATGATTTTTGTTGCCTGGTGTTGCACTTTCTTGAGAGCAGTTATGTCCTGAAGATGTGGTCTCCATGCCTGGATGCAATAATCCAGGTGGGGGCACACCAAAGATTTATACAATTGAATCGCTACCTTCTTTTCCTTAAATTCAAAAGTACACTTGATTATTCCAAGGGTTTGGTTAGCTTTTCTGACTGCTGCTTCTACCTGTTGTGCAAAATTCATTGAGTGTGAATTTTGACTCCAAAGTCCTTTTCTTTGCCAGTCTGCTGTAATGTAATGTTATTAATTTGGTAGTTGTGGCATGGGCTATTAAAAGCCCCACATGCACGGTCTTGCATTTGTCAATATTAAAATGCATTTGCCAGTTCTCTGACCATTTGTAGAGTTCATGTAGGTCTTTTTTTAAGGTTTCAGTATCATCATTTTCCACTTTACCATAAATCTGCGTCATTTCCAAATTTGATGATGTGGTTTGTAATATTCTCATCTGACATTGATGTATATGACAAAAAGGGTTGACCCCAAAATGGACCCCTGTGGTGACCCATTTACCACATTTATCCAGTCAGATTCATTCCCATTTAGCATGACTTTTTTTCTTTGTTTTAATCAAAATACTAGTATTTTACCATTTATTCCATGTGCCTGTAATTTCCTAGCTAGTCTTTCATGTGGTACCTTATCAAAGGCTGTAGCAAAATCCACGTTTACTACATCAACCAGAATTCCTTTGTCTGAGTAGCTTGCTACCATTTCCAAAAATGATGTGCTAAACCTGTAATTTACCTGGTAGCCACTGTATCTAGTGACCATGGTAGGGACAGGTTGGGACAGGTTTGGTTAGGTGTAGTGGAACACAGATGGTTAAATTCAGTCACTAGCATTTTTATCCCAGACAACAGAAAATTAGATTTTTTTTCCTTGAAGAACACCGCAGCGTTCTAGGTATTTAACGATAGGGTTACTGCTTCAGTAGTGGAATAATTAGCCTTTAAGATAAAACCTAAATTTTCTCTAGTACCAGTATTTCAAAGTGGTTTCCAATATTAATTTAGAACTAAGCATCTGAGGTGGAGGGGGGGGGGGAGAAGTGGAAAAACTAAATATTTGTTAACCAATTTGGACCTTTCAGCAGTTTTGGCCTGAAGGTGACCTGGGAAGGGTTTCAAACATCTATCAAGATAAACAAGTTTCTGGCTTCAGGGCCCTTAGTAAAGTACTCTATTCTTTTTACCCATTTAGGTGCAAAATTTTATTTTACCCCTTTAAATATATGATAAATATGTTTAATATTCAGCAAATTATACAGCAATTCAAGCATGAGAAATAGCACTCAAGATTCCCTCTCACAGACTAACTGAGATGCTGAACCAGATTTGTAAATGCACTCAATTTATATTAAGGAATGGCACACAATCTTTGTGCAGTGCCCAGAACTTCAACCTAAGTCGTCTTTCTACCAAGATCATTAACTACAAAATCACAAGGTACTTTTATAATGTTGACAATATCAATATTGAGAACACATGGGCCCTACTGCTGCAATTTGAATTCTGTTGCACCAAGAGTTTGTTATTTTTCACTACTGTATTTTCATTTTTGTTTTATTAAACACTACTACTGTATTAGACTGAGTTTTGTGCCCATTTTGATAACAATATTACTTGTTTCTCCTCTTTTTCTTTTTTTTCTCCAGGGATGGCACTAAATAGAAATGCTCACTTCATTTGAAAGCTTTCATTACTATGTTGCAACTAGATAATGATAATTATCATACTACTGGAACATGCTTTTGTTAGTGTTTTAGGAAGCCATCTGGACTGTGTGTGTACAGTGCACAAGAAGTGATGGGGAATAAGTTTAGGCAAAATAAGTCGAGTGAATGTTTGACATTTGTCAAGACACAAAAAGGACTTTACATCTATTTGTATTAAAACAGTGAAACGTGCATAGATGGTTTGCTGGAGTGAGACCTTGCAGAGGCTGTGTGATGCTATGTAGTGTGGATGAATTGGTGCATGGTTTTTCCCAGAATCTTTTGACCATCTCCATCTTCCAATTCAATGAAAGTAGAAAATAGAATGATAATGGTTTTTACATACTTTAGCATGGATTCTTTACCATAATAAAGCAGCAATCTTATTAAATTTTGGTATCAGTTGGTACAGTATTTGCTTTCACCAAATGCAGTACATGGTACAGTATTGAAGATTCATGTAAGGAGAAAAAAGTTAAGGCTGTGGTTGGTCAGCTGATCACTGCTCTCATTTGCTATAAATGGACAAATTGGTGTCTGGTCATTTTCTAAAAATTCTCTTATTATAATGATGTAAAATTTGATTTTCTCATGGCTATATCATGTTATTGTGATTTCATCATTTATAAGGAATAAATTTTGTATGAGAATGGTAACCACTACTATAGTAAAGTAATCGTGGTTACCCTTTGTGAGTTTAATGTACATTCTGTTCTGCTTAGCATATCACTTGTATGCCAACAACATTCTGCAGCATGTTACTCATTTTGAAGGCAGTGTACAGTTTAATGAAATTTTTTATGTTAAATTAACAAAACATCTTTTTATACAAAGATACATTTGACTTAATTTTTATATACAGTATATGTACAGTATATAAAAGAGTATAATGGTACCTTCATGTAAAGCCCCTAACATACATAGCATTTCAGGCATTGATTATAAAGACTTGGGAAGGGAAGGAATGTTTTTCTGTTTTTCAGATTTAAAAGCTGGAATTAATAGCAATAACTAATACTTTTCCAGGGCCATGTCTCAGTCAAAGGTTGTAGTAGAGGCTGCAGAAAAGAATAAAGAGCCCATCTTAAAAGTGTTGGAAGACGTCATACCAGAGAAGCTTGGCGCAGGCTCTCCTCCGTTATCGGCATTGGAAGTTGCCTCTGGAAGTGGTCAGCATGTGGTTTATTTTGCCAACAAATTTAAGAACATAACATGGCAGCCGTCTGATATGGATGAAAAGTATATTGAAAGCATTAAGGAATATATTACCGATGAAAAGTTGGAAAATGTAAAGAATCCATTAGCAATTGATGTAACAAAGGTAAAGTACCCTTGATGATTTTTGTACAAAATCTATAAAATGATTGTAGTAATGTGCATGAGGAAAGATACATTTTCTTGAAGCCTTCATTGCATGACATTGCAGGCTACATTGCAACTTTAGTGTGTAGCTTAAATGTGTGAATACATGTTTAAAAGATTTCCGAGTACTGTATATTACAGCACTGTCCAATTCTGTTGTACTATTGATTTAGTTTTAATAATTTAATTATTAGTTTGGTTTCTTAAAAGATTTTATACAAATATGACGAATGTATGCCTGTACTCTACATATAATTAACAGGCTAATTTGATTTCTGTGTACAGTATATTTCATTGACATTTATTTTAAAAGATTTATTTTTTGATTGAATTTATTAGGTATTTCTCATAGCGATATAAGTTTTGAGGAATTAATTTTGACTTTGTAGCAAGTTATAGCAATATATTATAGTATAAGGACTGCTATCTGTTCAGAACTATTAAGGTACAGCATGTGTACCTAGTAGTATAGTGGTCTTTGTTCTCAGCTCAGTCAAGGGTCCTGGGTTCAATTCCCAGGTGCAATAGAAATGAGTGGGCATGTTTCTTTTTACCTATTGCCTCTGTTTACCTAGTAGTAAATAATACCAGGGAGTTAGGCAACTACTGTGGGTTGCATCCTAGGAAAGGTCATTAGGTTTGTCCTTGGGGTGGAGGATGAGACCTCAGTACAACCCTTTGTACAGGCTTCCTGTCCCAGACCACAGGAATTAATGTAGTGTATGTAGTAGTTTACAAACACATGGGTGGCAGGTTAAAGCTGTGTGGTATGACTGTCTTTTGCAACTTGGTAATGTTGAACTTTGTATTTAATTCCAGCCGATCAGTGAATGGCCGGGAGCTTTTGCTGAGAAGTCTCTGGACTTGATTATGAACATCAATATGGTCCATATCACACCCTGGGTGTGCACTGAAGGCTTGTTTGCTTCTGCGGGAAAGCTGCTTAAAACCAGTGGCATTATGATTACTTATGGACCTTATGCCATACATGGAGAGATTACTCCTGAGAGCAATGTTTCTTTTAATGCTTCTTTGAAGGTAATTATCATCATTGGTTAAGTATGAGAAGTAATGAAAGAGAAGGTACTGTATTTTTTGTTTAATTTTATGTATTCTAGAATTTCATATACTGTACATGTACTGTATAATTGTTTTTATGATTTTACTAATGTAAATAGTGTATTATAAAGTAGCCAGCACTGGTTGTGTATATATATATATATATATATATATATATATATATATATATATATATTTATATATATATATATATATATTTATATATATATATATATATATATATATATATATATATATATATATAATATATATATATATATATATATATATATATATATATATATATATATATATATATATATATATATATATATATATATATATATATAATATATATATATATATATATATATATATATATATATATATATATATATATATATATATATATATATATATATATATATATATAATATACATACATACATATACATACACACACAGAAATAAAATGTGAACAAGCTTGAATGGTCCCCAAGCCAATATGCAACAGAAAACTCCTCACCTCTGGATTCGAACCCAGACAGCCAGGGGTTCCATGCACCTTGGCGTGTCCAGTACTTTCACCACTAGGCCACACTGACTGTTAAAAGAATTGGAAGTCATCAGACCCTTAGCTTAAGCTTAACAGCTTAAGGGGTTAAGTCTGACAACTTAAGGAAGTCTTCAGAACCTAAACAGGAGTGCTGTTAGGAATTGGATTAAAGGTCTGGCAACTTCCAGTTCTTTTACGTCAGTGTGGCCTAGTGGTGAAAGTACTAGACATGGTGCATAGAGCTCCTGACTGTCTGGGTTCGAATCCTTCAGAGGTGAGGAGTTTTCTGTTACATTGTTATGAAGAGTAATTGACAGGATAGATAAAGATAAACTGTTTAGCATGGGGCATGAACAAGGGGACACAGGTGGAAACTTAGTACCCAAATGAGCCACAGGGACGTTAGAAAGAACTTTTTCAGTGTCAGAGTAGTTAGTAAATGGAATGCATTAGGAAGTGTTGTGGTGGAGGCTGATTCCATGCACAGTTTCAAATGTAGCTATGAAACAGCACAGTATGTTTGGAAATCTGTACACCAGATTTCAGTTCTTGCACTGGTAATGTTCATTGTCTACATAAACGATCTACCAGATGGAATACAGAATTATATGAATATGTTTGCTAATGATGCTAAGATAATAGGGAAAATAAGAAACATAGATGATTGTCATGCCCTTCAAGAAGACCTGGACAAAATAAGTATATGGAGCACCACTTGGCAAATGGAATTTAATGTTAATAAATGTCATGTTATGGAATGTGGAATAGGAGAACATAGACCCCACACAACCTATATATTATGTGAGAAATCTTTAAAGAATTCTGATAAAGAAAGAGATCTAGGGGTGGTCCAGTACTAGGGGTGGATGCATAAAAAGGCAAGGAATTTACTGGGTTTGCAAAGATGACAGATTAATGTTAGAGAACATAACTAAACTGATGAAAAGCATTCCCGAGTCACAGAGATTATCATTCACAGACAGGCTACCAGTGATATATGCGGACTGGGAAAAGTCAACATTGGATAACGACCAAAACTCAGGAACAGATAGTTTAGAGAACCGCAGCAGTAGTGTGGAGGAGGAGACTATTGTGGTACAAAATAACAGCAATATTGCAGAGCCAGATAATATAAATGATGAGAGCAACAGTGAGACAGAGTGCATAGATGAAGGAATTGGGACGAAAAACGGAGATGGCTCCAATAAAGAGGTAGACAAGACAGTCACAGATATAAATACCTTGAAAAACGCAAAACCGGAACATATTTGCAAATTCTACGCTAAAGGAATATGCAAATATGGAAAATTAGGAGCAAAATGCCATTTTCTGCATCCTCAAAAATGCAGGAACATGTTGGAGAGGGGTACATGCCGTTTTGGAACAGGGTGTAGATACTTCCACCCTAAATTATGTCAATTTTCAATTAGGGACAAAAAATGCTACAATCTTCAGTGTCCGGAATTCCATGTGAGAGGTACACAGCGTTATAGACGGGAAGATCAATATGACACTACTGGAAATTTTTTACAGGAAGGCAGAAACAGAGTAGTAAATATAAGAGAGAGGAACAGTCAGATGGAACCACTACAGGATTACAGAGGGGAACGGAGATACCCACAAGACTGGAATTCAAATTATCAACAAGCACACAGGTACTACACCAGACAACACCCGTCCTACTACCAAAACTGGACGAATCACTTCCAAAACGACACACCCTGGACGCAAACACAGTGGCCTCCTTACCAGAGCCTCAGATATTAACACCAAGTAAGGCTTCCAGCACTTCCACTAACACGATAACATCATTTATATTTGCCAACATCCAGGGTATAAAAACACGCAAATCCAACAAAGTTAACTTTATAGATGGTCTCCTTCATGAGGCAAATGCAGTGTTTGCAGCCTAACAAAGGACTACCATGATGGTGAAATGTGGATCTCAGAGTACAATCTTTTCAGATGTGATAGGAAACACCGGCTTCAGGGTGGGGTCAGCCTCTACATCAAAGACACACTCATCTGTACTGAGCTGCTAAACACCTCAAATGATATGGTGGAAGTGCTGATAATCAAAATAGAGATTTTAAATGTAGTTATTGTCCTTGTATATAAGTCACCGGAGGCAAACCCTCAGCAGTTTAAAGACCAACTAATGAAAATAGAACACTGCTTGGAAAACCTCACAAATCCAGCTCTGAACATCATCCTGCTTGGGGACTTCAACCTACGGCACCTGAAATGGAAGCACCTGGCTAATACAGTAATATCAGAAAGAATACCAGGAAGTAGCCTAAATGAACAGGCACACGCAAATGACCTGCTACGGATGTGCGACAGGTTTGCCTTAAACCAGCAAATAGTAGAACCAACTAGGAAGGAGAACACGCTGGACCTCATTTTCACTAATAATGATGAATTGATCAGAAACATAATGATTACAAATACCTGTTACTCAGATCACAACTTAATTGAAGTTATGACAACCATGGGGAGTAGACCTTCAAAACCAGTCCAGATTTCCAGTGGAGGAGATTTCAGCAAATTCAACTTCAATAATAAACAGATAAACTGGGAGCAAATAAACCAGGACTTCACAGAAATAAACTGGGAAGAACAGCTAGAAAATGCAAACCTGAACCAGTGCCTGGAAAAAATAAGCTCGGTAGCACTAGAAATATGTTCAAACCACATACCTCTTAAGAAAAAAGAGGAAGAGATGCAGATTGGAACGGGAACGTCGTTCCCTATATAGGCGAAGAAAACGAATCGCGGAACAACTTGAGAGTCGCACCCTATCTCAAGAACAGGGAAGAAGGTTAGGTAGAGAAATAGAAACAATTGAACGGAAGCTACAAGAATCATACAAAACCCAGGAGAGGCAAAAAGAGCAAAAGGCCATCAGTGAAATAGAAAGAAATCCGAAATATTTTTTCTCCTATGCAAAATCAAGATAAAAAACCACATCTAGTATCGGGCCCCTGAGAAAGGGAGATGGAACTTTCACCGATGACAACAAAGAAATGAGCGAGCTACTGAGGACGCAGTACGACTCTGATTTCAGTGAGCCATTAAACACACTAAAGATTGATAACCCAAATGAATTTTTCATGGATACGATACCAACATCAAAACATATATCAGACGTCACCCTATCCCCACTGGATTTTGAAGAAGCCATAAACAGTATGCCTATGCACTCTGCACCAGGCCTGGATTCTTGGAACTCCATATTCATAAAAAACTAAAAAAACACTATCGCAGGCCCTCCACATTCTGTGGAGACAAAGCCTAGATACTGGCGTTATTCCTGATATACTAAAAACAGCAGAGATAGCACCACTTCATAAAGGAGGAAATAAGGCAGAGGCAAAAAATTACAGACCGATAGCACTAACATCGCACATCATAAAAATTTTTGAGAGAGTGCTAAGAAGTAAGATCACAAAATACATGGAATCACAGCAACTCCATAACCCCGGACAACATGGGTTCAGAACAGGGCGCTCTTGCCTGTCGCAGTTGCTGGACTACTATGATATGGCATTAGATGCTATGGAAGACAAACAAAACGCTGATGTAATTTACACAGATTTCGCAAAAGCTTTTGATAAATGTGACCATGGTGTTATTGCACATAAAATGCGTTCAAAAGGAATTACCGGAAAAATAGGCAGATGGATCTACAATTTCCTGACCAACAGAACCCAATGTGTAATAGTCAACAAAATAAAATCCAGCCCATCAACCGTGAAGAGCTCAGTCCCCCAGGGTACTGTGCTTGCTCCAGTACTTTTTCTCATCCTCATATCGGACATAGACAAGAACACAACCTATAGCACTGTATCATCCTTTGCAGATGACACTAGGATCTTCATGAGAGTAGGCAACATAGAGGACACGACGAACCTCCAGTCAGATGTAGATCAGGTCTTTCTATGGGCTACAGAAAATAATATGGTGTTTAACGAAGATAAGTTGCAGCTCATGCGCTATGGAAGAAATGAAAATATAAAAACGTAAACCACGTACAAAACTCAGGCAAATCATAACATAGAACGAAAAGGCAATGTAAAGGATCTGGGTGTACTCATGTCGGAAGACCTTACCTTTAAAGAACACAATAAAGTAGCCGTCACAACTGCAAGAAAAATGACAGGTTGGATAACAAGAACTTTTCACACTAGAGATGCTATACCGATGATGATACTTTTCAAAATGCTTGTGCTCTCTAGAGTGGAGTACTGCTGCACAATGACAGCACCTTTCAAAGCTGGAGAAATTGCTGACCTGGAGAGCGTGCAGAGATCCTTTACTGCTAGAATCCACTCAGTAAAACATCTACTAAAACCGACTAAAGAGCCTAAAACTGTACTCCCTTGAGCGCAGGCGGGAGAGGTACATAATAATTTACACATGGAAAATATTAGAGGGGCTGGTCCCAAACCTGCACACAGAAATAACATCACATGAGACCAGAAGACATGGCAGGATGTGCAGAATACCCCCGTTGAAAAACAGAGGTGCAATTGGTACTCTGAGAGAGAACTCTATCAACATCAGAGGTCCGAGACTGTTCAACATGCTTCCACTACACATAAGGGGCATAACTGGCCGACCCCTCACAGTGTTCAAGAGAGAACTGGATAAGCACTTCCAAAGGATACCTGATCAACCAGGCTGTGACTCATACGTCAGGCTGTGAGCAGCCGCGTCCAACAGCCTGGTTGATCAGTCCGGCAACCAGGAGGCCTGGTCGACGACCGGGCCGCGGGGACACTAAGCCCCGGAAGCACCTCAAGGTAAGGTAAGGTAAGGTGGTTCTAGATAGAAAACTATCACCTGAGGACCACATAAAGAATATTGTGTAAGGAGCCTATGCTATGCTTTCTAACTTCAGAATTGCTTTTAAATACATGGATGGCGATATACTAAAGAAATTGTTCATGACTTTTGTTAGGCCAAAGCTAGAATATGCAGCTGTTGTGTGGTGCCCATATCTTAAGAAGCACATCAACAATCTGGAAAAGGTGCAAAGACATGCTACTAAGTGGCTCCCAGAACTGAAGGGCAAGAGCTATGAAGAGAGGTTAGAAGCATTAAATATGCCAAAACTAGAAGAGAGAAGAAAAAGAGGTGATATGATCACTACGTACAAAATAGTAACAGGAATTGATAAAATCGACAAGGAAGATTTCCTGAGACCTGGAACTTCAAGAACAAGAGGTCATAGATTTAAACTAGCTAAACACAGATGCCGAAGAAATATAAGAAAATACACCTTCGCAAATAGAGTGGTAGACGGTTGGAACAAGTTAAGTGAGAAGGTGGTGGAGGCCAAGACCGTCAGTAGTTTCAAAGCGTTATATGACAGAGAGTGCTGGGAAGATGGGACACCACGAGCGTAGCTCTCATCTTGCAACTACACTTAGAAAATTACATTTAGGTAATTACACACACACACACACACACACAAAGAGTGCTGGGAAGACGGGACACCACGAGCGTAGCTCTCATCCTGTAACTACACTTAGGTAATTACGCACGCACGCACGCACGCACGCACTCACTCTCGGAGGGGATGTGGGCAGACTGCATATTTTTGGATTGTCAGAAAGCCTTTGACACAGTATCACATACGAAACTAGTGCACAAACTGGAGATGCAGGCAGGAGTGAAAGGGAAGGTACTCCACTGAATAAGGGGGTACCTGAGCAACAAAAGACGGCGAGTCACTGAGGGGAGAGGTCTCGGAGTGGCGAAGCATCACCCGGGGAGTGCCTCAGGGATCAGTTCTTGGGCGTATACTGTTCCTGATACAATGACTCCTCGGCTTACGAATGCCTCTCTTTAGGAACTTTTCTGGTTATGAGCCCAATTTCTTCATAAAATTCGAATCGGTTACGAACTTTGCCTCAGGTAACGTGGTTTGTTGATACATGTATAGCCGACCTAGCGCGTGGTGGCACGGCAACCGCGCCTCAGTTTACCTGTGCCTCCCGTCTAGTGACAATTGTGCTTGAATTCTTTATAAATAATTTCAGTGCTTTTCGAATTTTTGGGTATTTGAACATAAAAGTTATTATTATACTAGCTGTACCCAGCCACGCGTTGCTGCGGCTCAGCAATGCATTAGTTCTGCTGACCCCCAGCAACCTTCCCCTGCCCACCAGTCCTCCCCACCATCCCCTTCTCTGTCCCCTTGTCCTCCCAATAATTCCCCACTCCATAGTCCCCTCGTCCTCCCGATGATCTCCCACTCCCTCGTCACCTCGTCCTCCCCACGATCTCCCACTCCCCCGTCCCTTCGCCCTCCCTATCATTCCCCCTTCCCCTGTCCCCTCGTCCCTACCATCCCCAACTCCCACGTCCCCTCGTCCTCCCCACCATTCCCCTCTCCCTCATCCGAAGCATTCCCAAATGATCTGATATTCCCTTCAGAAAATTGGGAACATTAAATGATCTGATGTTCCACTCACCGAATAATAAGAAAAGTTAAAAAACGAAATGAAAAAAAGTGAAAAAAAGTAAACTATACTCACGAAATGAATGGTATAGTAAATAACTCAGCTCAATTCTAAGGCAATGTCAAACAAAATAATTAAATCAAAATGAAAATAAATCAAAATCTATGAAAATTCATTTTATCAATGCAATTGGAAACATTGAAATGGAATCGTAACATATATAGTACAGTATAGCATGTGTTGCTCTTAATGCAACAGATGGCGCTATTTGTCAAAAAAGCATGGGTTTTACCTGTCACAGGTGTGGCATCTATACTTATACTCTTGAAATGAACGGTATGGTAAACAACACAGCTCAATTCCAACGTAATGTCACACAAAATAATTAAATCAAAATTAAAATAAATCAAAATCTATGAAAATTCAATTTATCAATGCCATTAGAAACATTGAAATGGAATCGTAGCATATTTAGTTTAACCCTTAAACTGCGCAACGCGCCTGCAGGCTCACGTCTGGTTTGCGCAACGCGCCTCCGGGTATTTGTATTTTTCGTGTTCCATTCAAAACTCCCGCGGCTACATGGGGTTCACATCAGCTTCCTCGGGGCTCTTGTAAACAGACGCCATCTTTAAAAAAAATCGTGGTCCACAATCCCGGTGTGGGAGCCTCAGTAGTGTGTGAGCAACCAAGGCTGGCGCTCACAGCATGAGCGCACAGCACTGCTGTTCAGCGTGTGACCACAGCATCGCCTAATAATGTCAAAATATATATATAACTTGTATTATTTAGCTATGATAGTGTTATAGAAGAGCCTGAGTGTGATAATGACTGGGTACAATGTTCAAATATCAGTGATTCAATGCTGTTCACGATGTTCACAGCGCTAGCCACAGCACCACAGCATTATTTCGTCCATCTAGGAATCTTCAAATGATTTCTTAGGTTCCTTTTCAAAATAAACGTGTGGTCAATTATTCATTTACAGGAATTAGTGACCAGGATTGTGATAATAGCAGGAATGTGGTTATAATTAGCATTGTGCGTAGTATTGTGGAAGGAGGAATTTTGGTGAGGGAGGGAGGGCGAGAATTGAGGTAGCCTCATTGTGTATGTGTAGCAGGCACTCTTGTTTTGCTCGCCATACTAGCTTAGTGGTTCGCTATGGGCAAAACGTATGTACATGGGTATATATAGTGTGTGTATATAGTGTAAGAACAGCAACAGGAGAATGTTGAGAGGAGCTATTTTGGTGAGGGAGGTGACGTAATCGTAGCGTCGTCTGCTGTGTGATTTTTCATGCAGTATATAGTGGCCACTGTACTGTTTGGACACAATACTTACACAATGCTTACTTGCTTAGTTCTGGTAAATAAAACATGTAGATAGGTATATAGAACATGTGTAATAAGAACTATAACAGTATAGTGGGAGGAGCAATGTTGGCGAGTAAGATGTTGGAGTGAGGGAGACTGGCTGGGTGTGGCTGCTCTCACTCGAAGTGTTCTGAATGTGTTGATGGTGAATGTAGTGTGTGACAGTGTATAGTGTGTAAATAGATTGTATATATATACATAAATTAGCATGATACATAGTAAATATGTGCTGCATATGTGTACTCAAGTGTCATGCACGTAACACAGTGTCTTCGGACAGTACGGATGTTTTACTGCCATAATATAGTGTACGTGTTCACTATACATAGGATTAGCACGTAAAAACAAATAAAATGTATTTGGAACTGTGCGAAAAAAATGAACGAAAATATATTCGCGGCAACTCGCGCGCCCCGCCCCGGGCGCCCTACTGGCTCCGGGAGCGTACGTCACGGGCGAACAGGGAATGATGAACAGGGATGTCACGCCCCAACTTACGGACCCCAGAGCAGCCAAAGTAAGTACAATTTCGATTTTTTTTCTACATACCCATACTGAGGGAAGGGTTTCTGACACTTTAAAAAGAAAAAGAATTTTTTCCAGATAATTTATTTCCTGCGCACTGCGGGGGTGTCATATTTGGAGGCAACGCAGTTAAGGGGTTAAGGGTGTGTTTCTCTTAAGTGCAACAGATGGCACTGTTTTTCAAATAAGCATGGTTTTACCTGTCACTGGTGTTTAAGCTATACAGTAGGTATATCAATACACACGCGTATTCGAATAAAACGTTGTGTCAAAATTTCAAAGCAATCGATGGAGAACTTTCGGAGATTACAGCTGGTGTTGCTCTTACGTACAAAAGATGGCGTGGTTTTTAAAAAAAAAAGCATGTTTTTTCCTGTCACAGGTGAGGCATGTATATAGTAGGTATATAAAAGCACTCACCTATTCGAATGCAATGTTGTGTCAAAATTTCTAAACAATCGGTAAAGAGGTTTCGAAGATTTTCCTCACATGAAAAACACACTTTTTCTAAAAAAGCATGTTTTTCCCATCACAGACGTGACATCTATATAGTATGTATATAAAAATTCGCTCAGATGCGAATGGAACGTTGTGTGAAAATTTCAAAGCAATTGGTGAAGAACTTTCGGAGATTAGCGATTTTGAACAAACGAACATTTCCATTTTTATTTATATAGATATTCCGCCATGGGTCCCTAGAAAGCCAGTGGTAAGATTCAATCCAAGAAAACACATGTGAGGATGACCATAGAGGAAAAACAAGAGATCATTTGTAAACATGAAAATGGTACACGAGTTGTTGAACTAGCTAGGCAGTACAACAAATCTATGTCAATGATATGTACTGTAATTACTAAGAAAAAGACATGAGTGCTAATGTGGCAAAAGGCATATCAACAATCATGAAACAAAGAACACAAACACTTGAGGATGTTGAAAAGTTGTTATTAATTTGGATACAAGACAAGGAGTTAGCAGGTGATAGCGTTTCAGAGGCCATTATTTGTGAAAAAGCAAGGCTATTGCATGAAGACCTTTTAAAGAAAACCCTTGGAACAAGTGATGCAGATATGAAAGAGTTTAAAAGTGAGCAGGGAATGATTCGAGAAATTTTGAAAAAGTGTTATTCAGTGTTTTGAGAGTTGAGTGTTGTGTGTTGAGTTGAAGGAACACAGCAAAGAACTGACCACCGAAGAAATCCTAGCCCTTCACAAGGAGCAGTAACAAGAGGCAACTGAGGAAATTTCTTCAGGGGAGGAGGCAGTACAGAATGTCCCTTCCTCAACAATTAAGAAGTGGTGTAGACAATGGGAAGAAATGCAAACTTTTGTTGAAACGACTCACCCAGAGCAAACTGTAGTAGGCCGTTGCCTTAACCTTTTTAATGACACTGTGATGTCTCACTACAGACAAGTGTTACAATGTAGGGAAAAACAAGTCTCTATGGAAAGGTTTTTAGTGAGAAAAACAAGCAGTGAGTGAGTCACAAGCAGGTCCTAGTGGTATGCAGGCAAAAAATGCCATAGAGAGTACCCCCAGAGAAATCATCACTGCCTGATGTTATAATGGAAAGAGACTCCCACTCCAAACACTAACACCTTTCCTCCTCCCCCGCCCCCTCCTCACTGTCTTCCATACATTAACAAGTCATCAATAAAGGTAAGCAATAACTTGTACATACTTTAGTACTAAAGATTTGGGTGAATTAGGTATAAAATTTACTTTGAAGTTAATGTTTTTGGGACTGTGGAACGGATTAATTCAATTTACATTTTTATGGGAAAATTCGCTTCGGTCTACGAATTTTCGGGTTACGAACCTTCTCTGGGAACTGGAATAAATTCGTAAGCTGAGGTACCACTGTATGGTATATGTAAATGATCTCCCAGAGGGAATAAACTTGTTCCTCTCAGTGTTTGCTGATGATGCAAAAATTATGAGGAGGATTAAGACAGAGGAAGATAGTATGAGGCTACAAGATGACCTACACAAACTGAAGGAATGGTCCAACAAATGGTGACTAAAGTTCAACCCAAGTAAATGCAAGGTAATAAAACTAGATGGAGTAAATATAAGGCCAGACACGGGATACCGAATGGGAGATGAAGTCCTTCACAAAACGGACAGAGAAAGATCTAGGAGTTGATATCATACCAAATCTGTCTCCTGAAGCCCACATCAAAAGAATAACATTAGGAGCATATGCAAGGCTGGCTAACATGAGATCTGCCTTCAGAAACTTGTGTATGGAATCTTTCAGAACCTTGTATACCACGTATGTAAGACCAATCCTGGAGTATGCGGCCCCAGAATGGAGACTATACCTTGTCAAGCAAAGACGAAGCTGGAAAAAGTTCAGAGGTATGCCACTGTTCTAGTCCCAGAACTGAGAGGCTTGAGTTACGAGGAAAGGCTGAGTGAAATGCACCTAACGTCGCTGGAAGATAGGAGAACTCGGGAAGACATGATCACTACCTACACAATTTCTAAGAGAAATCGACAGGGTAGATAAAGATAAATTGTTTAACACTGTTGGGTATGCGAACAAGGGAATATGGGTGGAAACTGAGTATCCAAATGAGCCACAGGGAGGTTAGAAAGAACCATTTTAGTATCAGAGTAGTTAACAGTAGGAATGCTTTAGGTGGTGATGTGGTGGAGGCAGACTCCATACACAGTTTCAAATGTAGATATGATAAGAGCCCAGTAGGCTCAGGAATCTGTGCACCAGTTGATTGATAGTTGAGAGGCGGGACCAAAGAACCAGAGCTCATCCCTTGCAGGCAAAACTAGGTATTTACACTCACTCTAGCAAGCTCATTTTCAAGATAGAGAACCTATCATGTATATATTTTTTTTAAGGGACAAAGATGAATATTAAAATTTTATGCTAAAAAGAAATTAGTGTTTCTGTTTCAATGTGAAATGCTACACACAGTTGATGTACCATCAATAATATTGATTATAAATTTTCAGAAACAAAATGAAGCATGGGGTCTTAGAGATGTTGATGATCTGGAAAAGGAAGCCAAGAAGAATGGCATGACATTTGATGCCATGTTCAACATGCCAGCTAACAACAAGATCCTTGTGTGGCTAAAAATTTAATAGACAAACTAGGGTACTGCATTTTATCCACCTTGAAGAGTATTAATGCAATGGTCTCTTTAATTCTTAGTAACTTCCATGCAATTGAGGACCAAGGCATTTTTTAAATGTGACTCAATAACTTTGAAAAACTTAATTTCTAATGTGGCCACATAGCTTTTGCTGCAAGTCATGTTTGAGAACAATATATAGTAAAATATGCCTATAATGATTGGTAAACTTGACTAATATTTAAACAATAGTGTACATATTTTTGTTAAATTGACTGTAACTGTAATGAGAATTCATTGCTAAAAATTGATTTTATTTTTTGAGCATGTTTTACTATCATTGTTTTAGCCTAATAAGCATTGTTTTTCTTAAAATTACAGTACTCCATATATATACATACAGTATACCAAAGAATATTTTTTGCCTAAACCAATATACAATACTTGTAAAACCATTTCCATGTTCAAACTGGTTAATATGCTTTTACAATGGGGTAATTGAATTCCATCTCCACTATGCACTTCAGATTTTCCTGATAATCCTGGAAAGAAGACTGTATGAGGGATTTAATGACCTGTTCGGTGAAATTGGATAAGCCTTGGGTTAAGAGTTGGAATTCGCTCATGGGAAGTGGAGCTTCTATGAAGTAGTATTAATTTTCATTGAGCAACATGTGTTCATATAGTTTATATTTTTGCACAGGAATGTACTTCTCATCAATATTTTAATGTTACGGGGTATGTAGGTGTGAAAATAACATATTTCTAATTCTTGAAGGTTTATTCTGGCATTGGTGCCTTAATGTTTTAATTGGTGCTTTATCAGGGAAATAAATATATAGCCATAGGACACATTTGGAAAATGGGTTTATATATATATATATATATATATATATATATATATATATATATATACATATATATATATATATATATATATATATATATATATATATATATATATACAGAGCACCACTTGGTTTCCGAACCCCTTGGGGACGAGACCCGTCGGTTAACATGTAAGTTCGTATACGAGAAATAGAGGGGAAAAAATAAACTAGAAATGTAAAAAAAAATTTCCGAAAAATTTATGAAAAAACTCCAGGGAAAAAAATCGTTAGGTTCATGGCGTAAATGCGACGTGTTTTGTTTGTACTCATCAATAAGTGAAGTCCTGATCCGCTTTATAAAAGTCCTTAATTGTTCCTAACTGATTATTAAGACGTTTGGCAAACATCCTCTGGATGTTTCCTGCCAGCCTGCAGGAACATCCTGCCTAAAATATACGATGATGTACTGTACATTTAAGAAACAAATCTGGGTCACAGGTCTGTGGAGTGTGGTTAGGCTTACGGAGTCAGCCGGTCCCTCCCCTACCACCGACACACCTCCCCCTCTCCCCCCACCACCGACACACCTCCCCCTCTCCCCCCACCACCGACACACCTCCCCCTCTCCCCCCACCACCGACACACCTCCCCCTCTCCCCCCACCACCGACACACCTCCCCCTCTCCCCCCCACCACCGACACACCTCCCCCTCTCCCCCCACCACCGACACACCTCCCCCTCTCCCCCCACCACCGACACACCTCCCCCTCTCCCCCCACCACCGACACACCTCCCCCTCTCCCCCCACCACCGACACACCTCCCCCTCTCCCCCCACCACCGACACACCTCCCCCTCTCCCCCCACCACCGACACACCTCCCCCTCTCCCCCCACCACCGACACACCTCCCCCTCTCCCCCCACCCCAAACCCATACACACACACACTCTCAAAGGTCACGTGGTTCACGGTTCACTTCAACACCCATATATCGCTTCCTGCCTGCCTGCCTGCCTCCTTCCCAGCCTGCCTCCTTCCCAGCCTGCCAGCCTGCCTCCTTCCCTGCCTGCCAGCCTGCCTCCTTCCCAGCCTGCCAGCCTGCCTCCTTCCCAGCCTGCCTGCCTGCCTCCTTCCCAGCCTGCCTGCCTGCCTGCCTCCTTCCCAGCCTGCCAGTCTGCTTCCTTCCCAGCCTGCCAGCCTGCTTCCTTCCCAGCCTGCCTCCTTCCCAGCCTGCCTGCCTGCCTCCTTCCCAGCCTGCCAGCCTGCTTCCTTCCCAGCCTGCCTCCTTCCCAGCCTGCCAGCCTGCTTCCTTCCCAGCCTGCCAGCCTGCTTCCTTCCCAGCCTGCCAGCCTGCTTCCTTCCCAGCCTCCCTCCTTCCCAGCCTGCCAGCCTGCTTCCTTCCCAGCCTGCCTGCCTGCCTGCCTCCTTCCCAGCCTGCCTCCTTCCCAGCCTGCCTCCTTCCCAGCCTGCCAGCCTGCTTCCTTCCCAGCCTGCCAGCCTGCCTCCTTCCCTGCCTGCCAGCCTGCCTCCTTCCCTGCCTGCCTGCCTGCCTGCCTCCTTCCCAGCCTGCCAGTCTGCTTCCTTCCCAGCCTGCCTCCTTCCCAGCCTGCCAGCCTGCTTCCTTCCCAGCCTGCCTCCTTCCCAGCCTGCCTGCCTGCCTCCTTCCCAGCCTGCCAGCCTGCTTCCTTCCCAGCCTGCCTCCTTCCCAGCCTGCCTCCTTCCCAGCCTGCCAGCCTGCTTCCTTCCCAGCCTGCCTCCTTCCCAGCCTGCCAGCCTGCTTCCTTCCCAGCCTGCCAGCCTGCTTCCTTCCCAGCCTGCCTCCTTCCCAGCCTGCCTCCTTCCCAGCCTGCCAGCCTGCTTCCTTCCCAGCCTGCCTGCCTGCCTGCCTCCTTCCCAGCCTGCCAGCCTGCTTCCTTCCCAGCCTGCCAGCCTGCCTCCTTCCCTGCCTGCCAGCCTGCCTCCTTCCCAGCCTGCCAGCCTGCCTCCTTCCCAGCCTGCCTCCTTCCCAGCCTGCCAGCCTGCTTCCTTCCCAGCCTGCCTCCTTCCCAGCCTGCCAGCCTGCCTTCTTCCCTGCCTGCCAGTCTGCCTCCTTCCCAGCCTGCCTCCTTCCCAGCCTGCATGCCTGCCTCCTTCCCAGCCTGCCTGCCTGCCTCCTTCCCAGCCTGCCAGCCTGCTTCCTTTCCAGCCAGCCTGCCTCCCTCCCTGCCATCATGCTAACGGGTAGTGTGTGTTAGGCTTATCTTCGGGAATGAGCCGGTCTCACCCCCACCACCAACAAACCACCCGCCCCCTACATCCCATCTCTCAAGGTCACGCGGTTCAACCGCGTGACTACCACTCACTCCCTGCCTGCAAGCTAGCCTGCCTGCCTGCCTGCCTGCCTGCCTGCCTGTGCCTGCCTGCCTGTGCCTGCCAGTGCCTGCCAGCCTGCCTTTCCCTCCCTAATTCTCACTACTTCCATCCCTTCCTGCCTACCTCCTAGCATCTCTCCCTACCTCCCCCTCCCTCTTAGCATCTCTCCCTACCTCCTAACATCTCTCCCTACCTCCCCCCCTCTCTCACTGATTCTCCCCCCCCCCCTCATTCATACTGCCTCCCACCTAAGCTCCATCGTCCATCCACCCACCACTGACGCAATGCGTGCATTTGGAGCCAACATGGTGCACAGATGTTTCTTGATTGTGCAGATATGTAAAACAAAAGCACAGAATGAACATTCCAGCCTTATGGCAATTCAAAATAATAGGAATAATAGGCCGTGAATCTGTGAAGTCACAGTGGGCAAACTGGACCATCGCCCACCCACCACCACAAGCCGGCGTGACGCATGGCGGACCCCTTCCTACCCGAACTTTGTTCGGGTAGCATGACTCCCCAACCCCAATCGGGAAACTGGAAGTTTCGGATAACTAAAGTTCGGAAACCAAGTGGTGCTCTGTATATATATATATATATATATATATATATATATATATATACATACATACATACATACATACATACATACATACACACATATGTAGAAGGCTTAAAGATGAAAATACGGGAAAAGGCAGTGTTAGAAATATTATTACAAGCTTTTTTCAGGTGTGCTGACTGCTATCTAAATTACTTTAAATATATTTTGCATTTTGTAAAGATACAATTGGATACATTTCTTGTCACATTACAATAGAGTATACATTTATAACAATTTTTTTATAAGATTGTTCTTATAAAAAGATTGAATTGTATCATAGATTGTTATACTTTTATTGAATTTTGGTACTGTATTAACTGGTTGTGATACAGTGTGTGCTTCTGGACATGCCTACAGATATATATATATATATATATATATATATATATATATATATATATATATCGTACCTAGTAGCCAGAACGCACTTCTCAGCCTACTATGCCAGGCCCGATTTGCCTAATAAGCCAAGTTTTCATGAATTAATTGTTTTGCGACTACCTACCTAACCTAACCTAACATAACTTTTTCGGCTACCTAACCAAACCTAACCTATAAAGATAGGTTAGGTTAGGTAAGGTTTATTAGGTTCGGTCATATATCTACGTTAATTTTAACTCCAATAAAAAAAATTGACCTCATACATAATGAAATAGGTAGCTTTATCATTTCATAAGAAAAAAAATTAGAGAAAATATATTAATTCAGGAAAACTTGGCTTATTAGGCAAATCGGGCCTTGCATAGTAGGCTGAGAAGTGCGTTCTGGCTACTAGGTACGACATATATATATATATATATAAATAAAAGCTGCATCATTCCTTTGTACCTTGGCTAATAATTTGTAACTTGAAATTTCTGTTAACTTTCATATTTAAGTCACCACTTGGCCACTAAACATACAGCACATGAATTATAGACAATTAATTGTTTTGTTTTATTTATTCCTGTGGGAAGTTGTTGTTCTCTAGCTTTTTTTAAGAAAAGACTAAAAACGTTTGTGCAAGTACAGTACTATACTTGTGTTGGGGATCCAGAATTTGTATGAGCATTGGTATTCTAAGTTCAAGGCATGCAAACTCTATATCCACCTAGCAATAATAATATTAATCTATTGGCATAGTGTCACTCCTCATGTTTACAAAATGCACACTGTTTAATATTAAAAATGTATATGCTTGGTAGATTGCCCTAATCAAAGTTAATGGGATGATTGACTGTCACATTACATGATAAATATTTTGATGGATGTTTTTTGTGTATACAGTATATGCATATTACAATACCAAAGTCTATAATATTACTTGGCCATCTTATTCATATTTATCTACAACTAACATGAGGGATTTCAAGATAAATTTGGGGATCCCAACATAAAATATTATGTGCTGAGGTTGGTTTAATTTTTGTGTGTGAATTTGAGCATTCAAGATGGTGCCTGATAAAGCTCTTGACACATCATTGACACTACAGTTGACGTGACTTTGTACAGCGAGTAGTAGGCTGTTTACTGTGCTTACTGTGACTTGTCTGCTCATCCTAATGCTTTGTGCTCAGTTTGAATAATAGTTCTGAGCAGGGATGTTGTTAGTTAAGGCAGTAATATTATAGGACGACACTTTTTTTTGCAGTACCGTATGTGTTGATGATGAGATTTTATGTAAAGTAGAAGTTAGGCTTTGTCATTTGACAAATGACTGCCTGTGTGACAGTGACTGATATGCAAAGCTGTAGACAACTTTTCTTGTTTTGGATTCTGAAAAGCAATGTGGATTTTTACTTCCTGCATCTTTCATCTCAGATATCCAGCAATGTGAGTACATTGACAAGTGTTGGTGCTTACTGTTAGGGAGTAGAAATATCATCTTCAAATAGTGCTGATCATTTTCAAGTAATGTTGCATCGTTGATCTTCATCCTGATATTTACAGAAAAGGAACTGCCTAAACAGTGCAAGTAAGGAACAGGGAACTGGGTTACAATGGTGTAAAGTGAGAAGCTAGGTAATGCGTTTCCTTTTCCTTGCCCCGCCACACATCCAACTGCAGCATTCCAGAGGTGTGATTTACTGGGAGATATTCTAACATGAAGGTAATCCCAATAGACATTGACTGGATATTAGAGATTTATTGAAGTTCTGTTGAATAATTTGTATAAATTGACCTTGGTGTGCATTGAGCTAATTATCATAAATTGCATACCAAGGTGAGAGGCGTTTTATTTATTCTGTACGCTAGGTTTAAAGTAAGGTAACACTTACAGTTAGGCAGAACTGTAAGTGTTACCTTACTTTAAACCTAGCGTACGTGTGGTTCGTATCCTGGCCGGGGAGGATTTACTGGGCACAATTCCTTAACTGTAGCCTCTGTTTAACGCAACAGTAAAATGTGTACTTGGATGAAAAAAACGATTCTTCGCGGCAGGGGATCGTGGGACCTGCCCGAAACGCTACGCGTACTAGTGGCTGTACAAGAATGTAACAACTCTTGTATATACAGTATCTCAAAAAAAAAAAAAAAAAAAAAAATCCTCACCTGGAGATGTGGCTTTACCTTTGTTTAGGACTGAAAATAACTCGCTCAGCAAATGACACGTTGCATTCATCTTCCTTGTAGAGCATGAAGTCAACGAGCCTTTCTCGATCTCCGTAACCAGCATTTAATCTGAATTGCGTATCTGGGGAAGATTATTGAAGCTAGAGGTGGTTGCCGAAACATCGACTAACTTGTTTACTCTGTGTAGAGGGTGTGGGTGTGACACTTGGCCGATCTTATCGCCTTTAATTATTTTAATATCCTTCTTTGCCTGAGTGAGGGGGAGGGGGTGTGAGAATTGAGCCCGTTAACAGAAGTTTCCCAGTTATCTGGGAAACAAAGGCAAAGTCAGACATTATTTTTTATTAACAAACTTAGGTATACACAGTAATGTGCAGCTACCATATTCTGTATGAAAGATACAGTGTAGATAAAAAACTAGCTATAAGTTCATCTAATATTCCCATCTCGCAGGATGGTTAGTCATATGTGGAATCAGGGGTGAAAATACCAGTCTCAATACAAAAAAAAAAAAATCAACTAATTAAAAAATCAGGAGAGAACACGAGATGTAAGGCTGATCTATTAGCCCCCACTAGCAAAATCTGGATACAGCACAAGCATATCTTTCAATATTCCTGAGTGTATGAAGTAATTACAGAGCTCAAAGTACCTCATACCATTAGGTCTGAAGTCACTTATAACAGTTATAACAGGGCAATCACAGATATAGTGTTGAAGAGTATGTCCCAGCTCTTGTTCACATAGTTTACAATTGGAATGTTCACCATTGGGAGATTCATTACCTGCAGCCACCTGCCAGATATCGATATCACAGCCTAATTCTGGCAATTACAATGTCACACTGTCTAGTGGATGTTTTATGCTGCCCGTACATATAATTTTTTTTTTTTTTTTTAAAAAAGATATATACAAGAGTTGTTACATTCTTGTACAGCCACTAGTACGCGTAGCGTTTCGGGCAGGTCCCTGGAATACGATCCCGGCCGCGAAGAATCGTTTTTTCATCCAAGTACACATTTTACTGTTGCGTTAAACAGAGGCTACAGTTAAGGAATTGCGCCCAGTAAATCCTCCCCGGCCAGGATACGAACCCATGACATAGCGCTCGCGGAACGCCAGGCGAGTGTCTTACCACTACACCACGGAGACTGTTCTAAACATGTCATATCTCTTTATACTCGTGATTTGTGGCCTTTGTGTGTCAGTAACTACTCTTCTGTCCTTCATTATTTCCTGAAATAGTCACTGCTTTCACAACAAAAGCGGTGAAGTTCTGCGAAGAAGAAAATGTATTACCATGATTTGGAGACTAACCGACTAAGTAGCGCGCACGCGCAGCGAGTGGGTTACTATAACGCTCTGTATCCATCTCAGCGCCCTCTTGCTCGCCTCCGCCTCGCCAGATAACACAACACAAAACGCTGGTGTTGTGTTTCCACACATCAGCATTAAGGTATAACCTTCACACAAACTGCGCCTATCATAAAGGAGCATCATCATTGAGCGCCAAGTGCTCACGAAATTCTTCACATAATCTGCACTTGTCACGAAGGTGAAAGCTCATAAGTGTCCAGAGTGTGGGAAGAGCTTCAGTCAGCTTGGAGATATGAAGAATCACATGTTGGTGCATTTGGGTGATAAACCTCACGAGTGTCCTGAGTGTGGGAGGAGATTCAGTCAGCGTGGGAATATGAAGACTCTCCTGTTAGTGCATTCGGGGGAGAAACCTTATAAGTGCCTAGAGTGTGGGAAGAGGTTCAGGCATCTTCGAAGTATGACCACTCATATTTTATTACATTCGGCTGACAAACCCCACAAGTGTAGATGACAAACCTTACGAGTGTCCCAAAGTGTGGGAAGAGGTTCAGTCTGCTTCGTCATATGAAGACTCACATTTTAGTGCATTCAGATGACAAACCTCACGAGTGTCGATTTCAGGCTTATCACATGCAGATTTGGCCGCCTTGTCTGTGTCATCATGCTGGACAACACCTGTGTGAGATGGTATCCATACAAATGAGACTGAAACTTTTTTTCTTTGCATTAATAATGTTGTTTATAATGGATGTTACAACATTCCTAGTATCCATTTTACATGTCGGATTTTTAAGGGCCCTGAAGAGCTGACTTTGAATAACAGAAAATTACTCCACTGTTATACAGTGCGTTAGTGTTTAGTTGTAGTGCAGCCAATTCTGCCTGTGTGGAGCTAAGGCAATTATTCAGTCTCACACATGTGGTCTGTGTGCATATGTTGTCTTTGTATATTGTACAGGCTGCTGCAGTGCGACCTGTTGACATATGAACAGACCCATCGCTCTATCATGCGCTCCCTCGCCCGACAGAAAACGGTAGAATTGTAGGTGGGACAAAAGTTTTGCATTAACTCTGTAGTTTACGTCTTTCGATGTAAATGAAGTAAAATTACTATGTTTGCGTGCCCTCTGAGGGACGCATAACATAGAAAAGTGTTAATGGACTACTTGCGCAATCCCTTCGGGATGGTAATTTAATTTTCCTTCCTACTTACTAGCCTAAATATTTGAATAGGCAACTCTAAACACTCGGAGTGGTTCATATCACTACTGTAATGAATTCATGGCCTGATTTTCTTTATTGCATTCTAATTATTTCTTATATCAAATCTACCCATAATAAATTACAACACAAATAAAATCAATGCTTTAAAGGATAGTTCAATTTGAGGGCGACACTAACATAAAGATAGCTGTGAGCGTGGTGGTACCCAGTCGTGGCAGGTGTGGGTTGCGTGTTAAGCTTTATATTCATACTTACCTGGCACAGGAGACACGGCGATCAAGAAGGCCGTTTTCCCAGGGCGAGGCTCACCATTGCACTCCGGTGGCGCTGACCCTTGCGATTAACCCAAATGTGGTTAACTCGGGTGTAAAATTTTTTATAGCGGGGGACTGCGTTCGCGCTATCCCCCATTGTATATCACATGTGATTAAGGTAGTTAATGACTCGATAGCCATTTCCATTTGTTTCTAATGATCAAACCTCTCCCGTGGTACTTTTATTTACAAGTATGTACACATTTGGTGTAGTTTGATCTTTTAAGTATTATAGCCATTGAAATGTACAATTCAAGACTTTATGTGTAGATCACTTCAATGTGTTACTGACGGGAGCCATCCCAAATTAGTTTTCTCAATGTCAGCGAGGAATTGGAAGCTTATAACTATGTTTATATGGAGGTTTTCCTTGGCTAATAATTAACCTTCGTCCCCAGGATGCCAGTCAATTGCGCTACATGGTCACCTGTCTCAACAGTGAATAATTGTGTCTGCAAAATACTATGACACGAAGGACAGTCGAATCTTGGGAGGTCTGTACTCAAATGGAAGAAAGTACTTACAGCAGTAGTCGTGAGGAAGTAGGGAAGTGAGTCGGAGAGGTAGTGGTAGATGTAGAGGTAGAAAAGTAGATAGTAGAAGGTAGACGTAAAAAGGCTGCCACCATCCATTCAAAACCATTACATACCAGACAAGGAATGGAATTTGTCGGTATCACAAAATTCTCAAAGATGTATCAACAGGTCCTCATTAGCATGATTTAACTGGAATCATGTTCTAGGCAAGATTCTTTAACTAAAGAGTACTCTACACTCTAGTTGCATATAACAGTAATTCCAAGAACTTGGGAACACAAAGTCAAATTAAAAGTAAGGGAATCAATTATTTATTTAGCATGATAAATATCAGAAGTCAAGCACTCGAACTGAAGGTTCATTATTAATGTACAAAGTGAGTCTTTATACCAGAATTCGAGACCACTACGACTGGCTGTCTCCTGATAGTCACACAACACTAGTAAACACGACTACGTCACCTTTCTACGTTTCATATTCAACTCACCAAGCGTCTGCCTATAGCTGGATAGAGAGGGGGAGGGGGGACTAGTTGACAGAGACTGTCCAGCCCCGTCCGGCTGACAGCCTCTCGGTTCTGCTCTGCTGGCTGTTCTCCTGTCTCATTGTCTCTCTCTCTCTCTCTCTCGAGTGTACAGTACCCTGGTATATATTGGCGATCAACTAGCTAACTCCACCCACAAGTAGATAGCCCCAGGCATTCTACCAAGCCACATCTTAAATTGGCGGCATGTTTGACAGTCACTCCCTGCTAGCCGCCTGCCATTATGAGATTAGCAGAGACCAGGTCAACTTCCCGCGACCTGAAATTGAAATTGAAATAAGTTTATTGATGTAAAATACACACAAAGGGATGAGGTAGCTCAAGCTATTCTCACCCCGTTCAGTACATCGTGTTAATACATACATATACACACATCACAAACAATAAACATATTACCAAACATTCTGAGAGATAAACATATATATTTCCTCCTTCACAAGTAGTATGGTATCAGACGTACACATAAATACTTTTATGACCTAGGTATACTGTATAGACAATTTGCAAGAGACATGCAGATAATTCAACAAAAAATTACAGTCTTGGTGCAAAATTCTTACATCTCTCAAGAATATCATCAACCTTTCCGTTGTGACACATCCAGGCTATTTGTTCAGGAACAGTCCTTATCTCAGTGTTTCTATATACATTAATCAACGGACAATCAAGAACATAATGGGCTAGGGTGTGAGACCTTAACATACCACATAGTTTACACTTCGTGTCATTATCATGAACACCTATCCCATATTCCCAGTAATATTTGTACCCAAGCCTGAGCCGCATGTACACAGAGTCACTCCAAGCATTTCTCCTTTTACCATAAGTGAAATGGGTGTTTTGACTCACATGTAGTGTTGCATGGTTTGACTTCTCTCATACATTATATCTCTCCTCTCCACTCCTGCCTGTGCCTGAATATTTCTGATTTTGCTTCTTATTTGTCTCATTGTGAATTCACATTCAATGTCAACTTGTGGTTTTGATGTGGCACGTTTGGCCAAGTCATCCGCCACCTCGTTGAGCACTATTCCAACATGAGATGGAATCCACATGAATTTCACACTATGACCTTTCAGCTGTATCTCAGTTATTCTTTTCTTACAATCCTCAACTATAGACATGAAGACTGGGTTTCGACTGTTTAAAGACTCAAGTGCTCCTCGGCTATCGACAAATACAAAACATTTTTGTCGTCATGACGTACTTCCTCCAAACACGCCAGAATGGCCTGCAGTTCAGCTTGTGTGGATGATATATAATTACTAAGCCGGAGTTCAATTATCCTGTCCACAGTCCCAAACTCAGTATATTCCCTTATTAGGACACCACACCCTGCCCTGCCATCCTCCGCCACCGACCCGTCGCAATATACATGTAAACTGTTGCCTCTTGGTAGACCTGACCTTGGTCACTTGGTAGTCATTACACTTAGAGGTGAGAGTGTCTTAATGACTAGGGGGCCGTCAACCTGGCGCCTCTCGAAATCTCTTCTGTACTATGTATATATTAAATACAAAACACCTTTACGGTGTTACAGAGCTAATGTAGCGTGGGGACAAATATTGCTAACTTCTCATTCTTAAGATATTATATTTTGGGGTAACGGTTATTTTATTATTATTGCTAGCACAACATTAGTAATTATATTGAACAGTATATAGAATAAGTGCATTATAATTATTCCTCGGTTACTCGAGCTGGGTTAGCGATTGTTGTGTTTGACCACTTCATTATTGATGACTACAGTACTTGTGTGGGGGAGTTAAAGAAGCAGATGGTGGTTGTGATTCTATTGCATTGCCAGATGTGACTGAGTGTGCATATCAGCTGATCGGGCCATGTTATTGTGTTGTATAAATACCTAATTTAGATTTCCTCTAGCTTGGCAATTAGCATATTTTATTTAGAGCAACCTAATTAAAATTAAGGGGTACAAAAAGCCATCTACTCAAAAATACATATCAGAGTGAACAAATTTTCTTCAATTTGAAAATTGTATTACAGTATTTAGTTAGTTAGTTTAGTTCATTTATTATGCACCCCATACCCATCTTGTGGGCGGTAGTGGAAAGGGTTACAGAGGCACATAATGGGCTCAGGGACTGAACCCCACAATTCATTTAGCTAAGCAAGTTACAATCTTGATGAGCTAGTTACAAAAGTCAATATAAGTCGTCACATCAACAATGGGTTCGAGATCGACCTCAAGTACAGGTTCTAAATTAAGCAACTGACATATGTGGAGAGCTAGTGTCAAAATTTATGTTTGTCCTGCACACCGCCCCCCATCCAGTGGGCAGCGGTGGATAGGTTACAATCACTTAGTTACTACCTACAGTTAGCAAACTAGGGATATTTGTCTAAAATTTCTGGTAGCAGATAATTTTGAATGAAATATTGACACATCGCTGGAACATTGGTTATAGAATTGTCTCTAAATTCACGTATCTTTTCGCACTCCATCACAGTGACGGAGGGTGTGCGAATAATTTTGTTGACACAGTTTACATTTGGTCAGGTCTACATCGGCAGATAATGAGAATTCCCAGAGATACTTGTAACCGAGTCTAAGCCGAGCAGTAGTAACATCTAGAAGTCTGCTGATTTTATTGGATGATCCATAGATGTGTGGCTCCTCTTGCATGATAGTATGATGATAGATGGAATTACTGGTGTCAATTCCACTTTGCCTCAGATCTACAAGATCTTGTTGAAGTTCTCGGTGTACTGCTGCTCTCAGATGGCTCATTGACAATCCAAGGTTACACTCAACGGCTCCTTTAAAGGCAGATTCTTTGGCTAACTTATCAGCTCTATCATGCATTACAGTATTTTTAGTAAAGTCTTCCAGTGTCTTAGTACCGTACATATAATAATAATAATAATTCATTGTGTCCGGGGACAGGAAGCCAAAGTGCATTCATACAAATTTTGGCTTTTTATCGATTTCCCAATTGCATGTCAGCAATTCAATTTCTTTCTTTATTATGCACCCCATAATCCCGTGGGGCGGTGGTGTACAGGGTTACAGAGGCACATAATCGGTTCAGACTCTAAACCCTCTAGTTCGTTTAGCTAAGCAAATAACAATCTTTTGACGCTAGTTACAAAATTATTAATGTTATATATACATGTACACATACTCATGCATACATGTACATATACATACGTATGCATATATACATACACATACATATTTAATCACCAACACAAATACGCACATCAATAATCTTTTGTCACAAGTGATTCAACAAGAGGCTCACAACAGTCACTATACAAGGCACTTTACATCTATGATGAGTCACACAGTTACTAGTCTTGCTCCACACCCACCCAACTGGGCGGCAGCTTTACAGTCATGTGCATGCATTATTTACAGTAAGCAAATTTTGGACACTTCGCTAAGATTTCGGGCAGCACATTATGAAGGAAGTACTTACACATTTATTGGACACTATTGATGGTGTTATCTCTAAATTCCGCGATTTTTTTACATTCCATTATATAATGACGCAAAGTATGGTCAGCAGTCTGCCGGTAAATGGTGATCAAGTTGACGATATGAGAACACGGGAGACATCTCCCGTCACGCAGGGTGCAGTCGCACCTCCACAGATCTCCAGTATCAGCTTTTGATATTGGTAATGGCTCAAAAGGGCCACCACTTACGGGCTATTCATGCCCGTGCCACATTTTAGGTGGCTCAATCTTCATCAATCAATCGATATGAGAAATCTTTTTAATTTTATTCCACATTTGGGATGAGGATGTTGCATGATTGATGTCTTGCAAAAACTGTTCCCAGTGCTGGTTATACACTTGTTCCTTTAGCTCTCTAAACTCTCGGCTGGCCTTAAGAAATATGTTGAGGGTGTCAACTGTTTTATGTTATCTTGAGGTTATCTTGAGATGATTTCGGGGCTTTAGTGTCCCCGCGGCCCGGTCCTCGACCAGGCCTCCACCCCCAGGAAGCAGCCCGTGACAGCTGACTAACTCCCAGGTACCTATTTACTGCTAGGTAACAGGGGCATTCAGGGTGAAAGAAACTTTGCCCATTTGTTTCTGCCTCGTGCGGGAATCGAACCCGCGCCACAGAATTAAGAGTCCTGCGCGCTATCCACCAGGCTACGAGGCCCCTAATGTGTTTTATAATGCTCAGCTAAGATGAGAACTCTGTCATGCAGGGGCTTAAGGCGTGAGTCAGTGAACCACCTCTGTCCCTTCCTGGCTGTGTTGGGTCTTGAGGATTTTACAATATTGTCATAAAAGCGGTTACATCAGTGACCATATAATGCACTGACAGTAGTAAAACTGTAAGAGTTATACCATTCAGAAATGAGGTATTTGAAGTGCATGTGTAAATTTTCAGGTATATGGATTATTTTTATTTCACAACTTTGTGGTTTGACATTATTTATGGTGTATGAACTGAGGATGGCAAAATGATCACTAACTAAATCGTGAACAATTGATCCTTGGACATCATTATCGATGAGACCTTGAACAATGACATAATCAAGTCTGCCAACCCTGAGATGTGTGACGTTAGACGAGTTAAAGTTGAATACGGACATGTTATTGTCTCAAAGATATTTAACAAAAACTTGACCATTTCTATTTGTTTTGGTGTCACCCAGGCTAGTGTGTCTAGCATTAAAATCACCCATGACAATGGTGTGAGAGCTGCGGGTGATTTTTGGAAGAGAAGCTTCGCACATTACATATACATTAAATTAACTAAGTTGATAAAGCCGGTTGCTATAGCAATCTGAAACTGCTGATAATGAGTTGTTACTTTTGTGGTTTTAACACGTTTACATACTAGATTACTTTTAACATACGTCAAGATACCGACGTCATGCGAACCATCATTTGAGAATGTTACATAACCCATGAAGTCTGGGTGGTGTTTTGTGCTTGCAGTGTATGGTTCCTGAAGGCACAGTACATCAATGTTGTCGGCACCAGGGTACATCATTAGATCAAACAGCCTACGCACGCTTAACACATTCCATGTGAAAAATTTAAGAGTGATTTTTTCGTGAGTAATATTGTTCCTGAACTTGATGAAGAGAAGTGTTTACAAGGTTCATAAGTTGCTAACTATTGCTTACACGTGACAATTTTTCAGGGTCAGTAATGTTAAAGGGTTCTCTCATCTGTGTCATGGTCAGTTGTTTGCCTCCCTCTTTCCTAGCTTTTATAATCATTGCGCATTCATCATGATTCATAGAGGTACAAGAGGTATTGTTTGGAATGCGTGCTTGAGTGCATTTGTTAATTACAGTTAAAACACACGGGTTTTCATTCGTTACACTAGCTAAAACGGTACTGTCAGCACCAGATGAGGGGTCAAGATTTGCTTGAGACGTGTCAACACTTACATCACTGCAAGGCAAGACATTTCACTAGACACTTGGACGTTCACCTCACCCCTCGGGAGGATCACTTGAACACTGTCCCAGGCTGTTCATGTCAATCTTATAAAAAAATTAAGTTGAGACCATTTTGAATTTTCGTGAGTGTTTTAACTTAGCTGCCAACACCACACATCGTATCAGCAAGGCGGACAGTCCGCCTGCTTTCATACCTCTCATTGTATTTCCCACTTCTATACTTCCCTTCACCTATGCCTCTCCTCCCTCTTTACTAAAAAAAAAGCCCCCCCCCCCCGGCCACCCTAGATAACCCAACCGGGCTATAGCTGTATGGGCCCCTCTGCGGTTCCTAAACCCATGCTGCCTGGTGTTATACTTCCCTTCCTCTGCCATGTACTTCACAAGTCTCTGATTATTTTTTCGAATATTTTGCCTGGTACTTGGAGGAGGGAAATTGGCCTGTAATTTTCCGTTTGGGTTGGGGGTTTAACTGGCTTGGGATTAATCTTATTGTGGCATTCTTGAAGTATGTGGGGAATAGTCCAGATGCTGCATTTATTATACATGTGTATTGATGGAGTGCAATCACTGGTAGGTTGGATAATACCATCTTATTTATCTTGCTGTTGCCCTGTGCCTTGTTCTGGAAACCCATAATTGTTTTATGGACCTCTGCAATGGTTATGTGTTTCATAAGGTGGCAGTCATTGCGGATATTGTTAAGGTCTATTGTTTGCGTCGGAAGTAGTGCTGCAGCTCTGTTATCGACTTGAGTTGTAATTTCCCTTTCATTAATGAGGCAAAAGTTTAAATTTTCTTCCGGGTTTATTCTGAATATTTTTTCCTGGAACTTCCTGAATTCCTGTTCTTGTTCTCTCTCCTCATAGAGTTTATTTCCTGAGGCGTCTATGATGTAGGGTGTTTCCTCAGAAGAGCTTCCCATCAGGGTCTTTACATTTTTCCCAGAACTTTCCTGGGTTTCTGCTAGTCGACTTGGATTTTGCTTATTAGGTCATTCCATTGTTTGGTGTACTCTGTTTTGCATAGATCTTGCAGCTTTGTAGTTTTTTTCCGCTCGTCCGTCCATCCACTTTGTGTTATGAGTTGAAGAAGGTTGTTGTATCTGGTTTGCAGTGTCCTGAATGTCTCAGTGGCTGGGGTGTGTGGGAGCGTTATATGGTGAACTACTGGGATATGATCGTTCATGCATTTTCTATGGTGCTAATCCATGTATTTAACTCAGTGTTTATGCATGATGTTTCATTTCCATTAAAATCTGTGAGTGAATTTCTGTGCACTGCTTTTGAACGCTTCCCAGTCAGTTTTTGTGTATTGAAGTCTTGGTGGTGAGGGTTTCTGAATAGGGTTAGTTGATAGCGTCATTATTATTGGTAGGTGGTCACTTGTGCTCACAGGGCCCCTTTCTATGCGGGTGTTTAGGAAGTGGAGGTTGTTTGACAGTATTATGTCTGGTTTACCACTGTGTCCTTGTCTAACATAAGTTGAAATTGAAATTGAAATTGAAATAAGTTTATTGAGGTAAAATACACACAAAGGGATGAGGTAGCTCAAGCTATTCTCACCCCATTCAGTACAACGTGTTAATATATACATAGACACACATCACAAATAAACACATTACCAAACATTCTGAGAGGTAAACATATACATTTCCTCCCTCACAAGTAGTATGGTATCAGACGTACACACAAATACTTTTATGACCTAGGTATACTGTATAGACAATTTGCAAGACACCTGCAGATAATTCAACAAAATATTACAATCTTGGTGCAAAATTCTTATATCTCTCAAGAATATCATCAACCTTTCCGTTGTGACACATCCAGGCTATTTGTTCAGGAACAGTCCTTATCTCAGTGTTTCTATATACATTAATCAACGGACAATCAAGAATATAATGGGCAAGGGTGTGAGACCTTAACATACCACATAGTTTACACTTCGTGTCATTACCATGAACATCTATCCCATATTCCCAGTAATATTTGTACCCAAGCCTGAGCCGCATGTACACAGAGTCACTCCAAGCATTTCTCCTTTTACCATAAGTGAAATGGGTGTTTTGACTCACATACATGTAGTGTTGCATGGTTTGACTTCTCTCATACATTATCTCTCTCCTCTCCACTCCCGCCTGTGCCTGAATATTTCTGATTTTGCTTCTTATTTGTCTCATTGTGAATTCACATTCAATGTCAACTTGTGGTTTTGATGTGGCACGTTTGGCCAAGTCATCCGCCACCTCGTTGAGAACTATTCCAACATGAGACGGAATCCACATGAATTTCACACTATAACCTTTCAGCTGTATCTCAGTTATTCTTCTCTTACAGTCCTCCACTATAGACATGAAGACTGGGTTTCGACTGTTTAAGGACTCCAGTGCTCCTCGGCTATCGACAAATACAAAAACATTTTTGTCGTCATGACGTACTTCCTCCAAACACGCCAGAATGGCCTGCAGTTCAGCTTGTGTGGATGATATATAATTACTAAGCCGGAGTTCAATTATCCTGTCCACAGTCCCAAACTCCGTATAATCCCTTATTAGGACACCACACCCTGCCCTGCCATCTTCCGCCACCGACCCGTCGCAATATACATGTAAACTGTTGCCTCTTGGTAACCGAGATATCATGCTTCCATACAAACACCGTAATTGTCCCGGTTCATGATGAATCTTTTTCACCTTGAGGGGTACAATTTCGACGTCTATTTTCTGTACTTTCCAGGGAGCAGACATATTACACTGTCGAGAGGGTTTACAGCAGTCAAGTACGTCGTATTCCCTGAGGTCATGAGCTAATCCTCTCGTATAGCGTGTCTCCCTCAGTTTCCTGGAAGTGTGTACGTCACTCAAGCAGGTCTGAACGCTCTCAAACAGCTTATCCCCTCCTTTTCTCCGCATGAAACGAATAGATACTCTAGTGTTAATGTCACGGACTCTATCACACACACTCTGTAAATTTAATTCCATTCTCATTATTTCAATCATTGCATTTCTTTGACATCCAAGAATAATCCTCATAGCCTCGTTCTGTATCAGCTCTATTTTTTGAATTCTGCCTTGGCCTGTGTAAGACAATACGGGTGCTGCGTAGTCTATCAGGGATCGAACAGTGCTTATGTATAACATCCGCAAGATAGGTACCCCAACACCTTTACCAGAAAAAGCCAGTGCTTTTAGAGGATGCAGACGGGCTTTACATAAGGTGCTGATATGATTTATTTCAGCATTTTTACTCTCACATGTGTATCCAACATACATGCCCAGATACTTGTACTTCTGTACACGGCTCAGTTCCACACCATTTAGAGTAAGTGTTATATTTCTTCGTTTCCTATACTCGTATTTGGTTTTATCTGCATTTATAACTAAGCCTAACTTGTGACAGGTTGTACCAAGTATGTTAAGAGCATCTTGAATTTTGTTCCCAGAAGTGCCTTGTATAAGAATGTCATCAGCATATATAATCGTCGTGACCCCTGGAGGATACATCTCTGATGCTAATCTGTTCATTAATACATTGAATAAGGTGGGACTTAATACTCCCCCTTGTGGGGTACCTAACTGAAACCTCCGTTCCTCAGACATGTATCCCTGGTAATACACCTGACCTTTTCTGCCTTGTAGATAATCCCTTATCCAGTGTAGCAATCTCCCTGTTATTCCCAGATTGGCTAATTCGTATAAGATTACTTCCCCATTGGCTTTATCAAACGCTCCTTGTAGATCAACAAAAACTCTACAATTGTCATCCACATTAGACAAGCACTTTAAAAGACAATCCGCAGTACTTTTGCCTTTGATAAAACCAAAGAGATTACTGGACATGTTATCACCTACAAGGTAGAGTAGCCTATTTAACAAAATCCTTTCCATCATTTTACAAAAGCAGGATATTAAGGAGACAGGTCTGTAGCCTCCGTTTGACTTAGGGATAGGAATGATGACAGCCTCTTTCCATTTTCTTGGTAACTTTCCCTCTCTATAACTCATATTAAACAAATCAAGTAAGGGATTAGGTTTCATACCGGCTAAATAATTAAGTATGTCATACGTTACTCCATCTTTTCCCGGAGCAGTGGAACTGCCACTTTTTATAGCATCCAGTAGCTCATCGTGGGTTATCTCAGTGCATGTTATAGATCTTGTATTTAAGGCACATAAAGTTACTCCATTTCTAATATTTTCCCATGACTCAATGGTGACTCTCGTGTCTGCAGGTAAGGACTCCATACCAGCAGCACTTGCCCATTTATCTACTAACTCATTAGCAACTTTCCCTGGATCTGAGTGAGCAATGAATTTGGTCTTACAACCCCTGACTTTATTTACTGCTCTCCATATGTCTTTAAGGTTCTTAGTATTACCAATGGACTGAGCAAATTCTTGCCAGTATCTGTCCCGCGCCTCCTTCCTCACCTGACTGCATTCCCTAGCCACTTCCAACATTGTATTTTTCTCTTCATCCTTCATTCCATTTTTTAACCATGCTTTATGCGCACTCCGTAGCATTCTCTCCCATCCCTTGACTTGCTGATCATTGGAATATTTAAATTTCTTAGGTCCGTGCGTCTTGCTTCCCCTGCCCCCGTTATTTTCCCTCTGTACTAATTTCTCTATGTTCTCGACCATGTCCTCGTAAAAACTATCAACGCAGAGCGGCGTGTAATGTTGATACCAATCTCCCATATTTTGAATAAAGTAATTTTTCATATCTTTATTAATATTTAGCCTTTTCCTTTGAAAGTGGACTTGTTTTTTCCCCAGTGGTAATTCAACGTTCAAGGCAAAGTGGTCACTAAGTAGTTCCCGAACAACCCGAGCCTCCCCCATAATCCCCTGAGAGTTTAAAACGCAGGCATAGTCAAGCCGTCCTCCCCTGATGTGAGTTGGTTCATTGTTTCCCAAGAGACAGGTATCTGGATGATCTTGTAGAAACTGTAACCACTTGACCCCATTAGTATTAATACTACCTACTGTCCCAAGGCTTGTGTGCCGAGCATTAAGGTCCCCAATGACCAGTGAAGGATTAGTATAAATGCAGTCAGGTAAATAGTTAGCGTGGAAGCAGTTCCTGGATACATACAAATTAACTACAATAAATTCCCCTTCCCTTAATGATAATTTAACACAGACACTCTCTATACCTTGCGTTTTTGATGGCGGTTCTACTAACTCTGCTGGTATGGAGTTCTTAACATAAATCGACGTGCCTCTGATGTTATTTGCAGCGAAGAGGTGAAACCCTTTATAGCCATTTAATTTCAATAATCCTTCATTCCTATCCCCTGTCTCTTGGAGAGCTACAACATCAATATCATTTCCCATCACATAACAATGAACATCTGTAACCCTGTTTCTCAAACCATTAACATTCCATGACAACACTTTCAGTCTAGGGTGATCCATTATTAATCAATTCATTGCCTAAGTCATCCCCAATAAGTTCACTAAATGATAGCCATACCTTGTATAACATCTCCCACCTCCTCCCAAGTTCACCAGTAAAAGCGACATTGCGATTCTCAAGAGATTTTTTCAGCCCTGAGACGTCCATTATTGGCCCAAATGATTCTTTCATTTTATGTGTAATTATAGGGTTCTTCCTTTCCCTACGACTATCATCATTCACACACACTTCACTTTCCTTCATTTCATCACTCAATATTTCATTTTTGTCCTCAACCACTATATCCTGACTATCCTTCACCGTTTTGTGATTTTCCTTGACCTCCTGAACGTTTAATTTAGCCTCGATGGACTCGATTCTCTGCCCCAGATTTTGGAGGAACTCACCAACTTTTTTAAGTTCAGCCCACACTTCCTTGACCATATTATTATGACCCTCTTTCTGAGCCACAGTAGCCACTTCACTCACCGTTACACTGTCACTGCCGGAGTCCTGAGTGGTGGCGTGGCTGCTTGTTGCTGGAGCCTGCCTAAGTAAAGGTGACTCCTTTACCCACGCATTCGTCCGGTTCACTGGCACTGTTTGGGGCAGACTGTTTTTCTGTGCTCCCGGTGTCTGGGTAAGAGCTCTTGCTTGCTCTGTAACATTCACCGGCCGGAGAACAGCCATACTCGGCCTCTTGCTACACACAGCCGAGCTCGCATTGTGAACACCTCCACAGTTGCAGCATCTGGGAACTATTTTCTCACCCAGATTCAGTCTGTTTCTACACACAGTAGAGAGGTGAGACTTTCCGCAGAAACGACATCGTGGATCATTTTGACAGCTCCAGGATTTATGCCCCCATCTGCAGCATTTCAGGCATATTATGGGCTCTTCCACATACTTTGCTACATGCCTGTAGCCAGCCCCGGTGATGAACACTTTCTCGGGTACGTCGCCTCTCACTAGAGCCACCACCTGACTCCTAGCTTCACCTTTAATAAGGTGACGCTTGGCCCACACAAATCGTTGGTCGTCGAGTATAAACTCGGGGTCCAGAATCTGAGGGTATTTATAGATAATTACCTTCGTCAGCTTCTCGTTCCCCTCCGGTATTTCCATAAGAATTCCATCATATCCTTGCTGGCTAAGAAACGTCACTGCCTCCATAGAACCTACCGTTAAGTAAGGTCTGTTTACACCTTCCTTCAGCAGGGGCTCGAACTTGCGGTGTTCTCTTCCGAGTTTGACGGTCCACAGCAGCTTCTGATGATAGGCCAACGTGCATGAGGCAGGGAAGAGAAGCCTCCATCTCCGCTGACCCTCACCTTCCTCACATCGTTCCGTCCGTTTGTCTGCATCAGTCTCGGCGTCGTTCTTCATTCTCTTATCGTTTCCGTTAAGTGTATTACTGTCCACACTACGCCTTGCCTCCTGTCTTCTTCGTTTCTTCTTATTCCTTGTCAGAACTTCTAGATACTCGCCCTCCTCGTCTGACTGGCTGCTTTCAGAGGCCATGTTAATAACGCTGTGAGAAGTAGCCATGTCTTCTGGTGACTGAGTCTCCATCTCAGTACCCAACATGGGGGGAGGGGGGGGGGGAGGTGCGGAGCAGGTATCTTGACCCGACCGCGTCCCAGGTAAGACTGAACATAAGTTGGGAAGTCTGGGCCCAGGTAGGTTAGATTTCCGTTCCTTATCACATTGTGGATGGCATCTCCTGCCTGATTGTTCCTTCCGTGTCCCAGTGTTCTGTGCTTGGCGTTCAGATCACCCAGGAGGTAGGGAGGTCTGTTCCTTCTGGTGAGTTTCATGATGTGGGCCAGGGGGAAGGTAAGGTCGTCTTGGTGGTTGGTAACACGTTCCTATGAAGATTATACCGTTCGTAGTTTGGAGTTCAATTGCCAGGAAGTTTTCCTGAAAGTTATCTAGAATTTTGTGTGGAATATTTCTTTTTACAGCAATTGCTGCTCCATCGTTGGCCTGGTCAGCTCTGTTGGCCTGGTAAATTTTGTAATTGAAGATCTTTATCTTCTCCCTTTCCTTTTTCCCCATGGCTGTTAATGAGTAATATATCTGGGTCTATTTCTCTGTACAAGTTGCTGAGTTTCCAATGCTCTGTGTGGTATCCAGCTTAGAACATTGTGTTGAATTATTTTTAATGACTGGATGGCTATGTTGAATCTGATGAGTCTCTTCCTCCTGGTGGATTGTTTGGGATCGATGCGTATCCGTTGCGCATTGCGTTAAACTTATTGCCGCTTATCTGCTGAATGGTTATGGGGTTTTGGTTGTCAGTATGCGACATTATCTGACTGTACACGTCTCTCGTATTGACCTTGGGAATGTTGTGTTGGAACTTTATGTGCTGATTTTTTTATACGTTCTCGGAGGGTCTTGAGGTTAACCGTGTGGGTTGTGTTTCTTGAAAAGAATTCGATTCTGTTAAGGATATTTTCCGAGTCACGGGCGTCTGTGTCTGAGTGTGCAACATTGTCTGTGGGTGTGTGGTGAGCATTGATGCCCATTGCGTGTGACCCTGTGTATCCTGTGAAGCTTGTATGGTTGTATGTCCCTGATCCTGTGTATCCTGTGGAACTTGTATGTTTGGTTGTTTGTTTGTGGGCCCCCTTCGGAGGTCATTAGTGGTGGTTGCTTGTGTTGTTTCATCTTCCTCTGGTTCGTTGATGGTTGCTGCATTCGTGGGCGCTGGCACTTGTTGGGAGTTAGTCTCAGTTGAGGTAGTGCTGATTATATTGTTGTCCACCAGGGCTTTTATGATTTTAAGGGAGGAAGGATTTTCTGGGAATTCCATTTCCGG